>NW_022436943.1:43716718-43762147 GCF_009761245.1 Sapajus apella
TTTTGGTGTTTTAGTCATGAAGTCTTTGCCCTTGTCTATGTCCTGAATGGTAGGTATTGCCTAGATTTTCTTCTAGGGTTTCTTTGGTTTTAGGTCTTACATTTAAATCTTGAATTCCATCTTGAGTTGATTTTTGTATAAGGTGTAAGGAAGGGGTTCAGCTTCAGTTTTCTGCATATAGCTAGCCAGTTTTTCCAACACTATTTATTAAATGGAGAATCCTTTCCCCATTGTTTGTTTTTGTTAGGTTTATCAAAGATCAGATGATTGTAGATGTGTGGTGTTATTTCTGAGGCCTCTCTTCCACTCCATTGATCTATATATCTGTTTTGGTACATACCAAGTTGTTCTGGTTACTGTAGCCTTGTAGTAGAGTTTGAAGTCAGGTAATGTGATGCCTCCAGCTTTGTTCTTTTTGCTTAGGGTTGTCTTGGCTATAGGACGGGCTGTTTTTTGGTTCCATATGAAACTTAAAGTAGTTTTTTCTAATTCTGTGAAGAAACTCAATGGTACCTCGATGGGAATAGCATTGAATCTATAAATTACTTTGAGCAGTATGGCCATTTTCATGATATTGATTCTACCTACCCATGAGTGTGAAATGTTTTTCCATCTGTTTTTGCCCTCTCTGATTTCCTTGAGCAGTGATTTGTAGTTCTCCTTGAAGAGGTCTGTCACATCTCTTGTAGGTTGTATTCCTAGGTATTTTATTCTCTTTGTAGCAATTGCGAATTGGAGTTCATTCATGATTTAGCTGTCCGTTTGTCTGTTATTGGTGTGTAGGAATGCTTGTGATTTTTGCACATTGATTTTGTATTCTGAGACTTTGCTGAAGTTGCTTATCAGCTTCAGGAGATTTTGGGCTGAGAAGATAGGGTTTTCTAAATATACAATTATGTCATCTGCAAACAGAGACAATTTGATTTCCTCTCTTCCTATTTGAATACCTTTATTTCTTTCTCTTGCCTGATTGCCCTGGCCAGAACTTCCCATACTGTTAAATAGGAGTGGTGAGAGAGGGCAACCTTGTCTTGTGCTGGTTTTCAAAGGAAATGCTTCCAGCTTTTGCCCATTCTGTATGATATTGGCTGTGGTTTGTCTTAAATAGCTATTATAGTTTCAGATACATTCTATCAATAACCTATTTTATTGAGAGTTTTTAGCATGAAGTGGTGTTAAATTTTATCGAAGCCCTTTTCTGCATCTATTGAGATAATTATGTGGTTTTTGTCATTGGTTCTGTTTATGTGATGGGTTATGTTTATTGATTTCTGTATGTTGATCCAGCCTTGGATCCCAAGGATGACGCCAACTTGATTGTGGTGGATAAGCTTTTTAATGTGCTGTTGTATTCGGTTTGCCAGTATTTTATTGAGGATATTCACATCAATGTTCATCAGGGATATTGGCCTGAAATTTTCCTTTTTCGCTGTGTCTCTGTCAGGTTTTGGCATCAGGATGATGCTGACTTCATAAAAACAGTTAGGGAGGAGTCCCTCTTTTTCTATTGCTTGGAATAGTTTTAGAAGGAATGGTACCAGTTCCTCTTTGTACCTCTGTTAGAATTTGGCTGTGCATCCATCTGGTCCTGGGCTTCTTTTTGGTTGGTAGGCTATTAATTATTGCCTCAATTTCAGAACTTGTTACTGGTCTATTCAGGGATTTGACTTCTTGGTTTAGTCTTGGGAGAGTGTATGTGTCCAGGGATTTATCCATTTCTTCTAGATTTTCTAGTTTGTGTAGAGGTGTTTGTAGTATTCTCTGATGGTGGTTCATATTTCTGTAGAATCAGTGGTGATATCCCCTTTATTATTTTTATTGTGTCTACTTGATTCTCCTCTCTTGTCTTCTTTATTAGTCTGTTTAGCAGTCTGTCTATTTTGTTAATCTTTTCAAAAAACCAGCCTTAGATTCATTGATTTCTTTTTTTCCATGGGTTATTTGTGTCTCTATCTCATTCAGTTTGGCTCTTATCTTAGTTATTTCTTGTCTTCTGCTAGCATTTGAATTAGTTTGCTCTTGCTTCTCTAGTTATTTTAGTTGCGATGTTAGGGTGTTGATTTTAGATCTTTCCTACTTTCTCCTGTGGGCATTTAGTGCTATAAGTTTTCCTCTAAATGCTGCTTTAGCTGTTTTCTAGAGATTGTGGTACTTTATGTCTTTGTTCTCATTGGTTCCAACAAAATCATTATTTCTGCCTTAATTTTGTTCTTTATCCAGTAGTCATTCAGGAGCAAGTTGTTCAGTTTTCATGTAGTTGTTCAGTTTTGTGTAAGTTTCTTAATCCTGAGTTCTAATTTGATTGCACGGTGGTCTGAGAGACTGTTTTGATTTCCATTCTTTTGCATTTGCTGAGGAGTGTTTTATTTCCAATTACATGGTCAATTTTAGAATAAGTGCCATGTGGTGAATGAAACAGCAAATCATCTGTTGATTTGGGGGTGGAGAGTTCTGTAGATGTCTAGTAGGTCTGCTTGGTCCAGAGCTGAGTTGAAGTTCTAAATATCCTTGTTGATTTGCTGTCTCATTGATCTGTCTAATATTGACAGTGGTGTGTTAAAGTCTCCCACTATTATTGTGTGGGAGTCTAAGTCTCTTTGTAGGTCTCTAAGAACTAACCTTATGAAACTGGGTGCTCTGTATTAGGTGCATATTAGGTGCATATATATTTAGGATGATTAGCTCTTCTTGTTGCATTGATCCCTTTACCATTATGTAATGCCCTTCTTTGTCTTTTTTTTTCTTTTTTAATCTTTATTGGTTTTATCAGTGACTAGGACTGCAATCCCTGCTTTTTTTTTTTTTTTTTTGCTTTCCATTTGCTTGGTAAATATTTCTTCATTTCTTTAGTTTTAGCTTATGTGTGCCTTTGCACGTGATATGGGTCTCCTGAATACAGCACACTGATGGGTCTTGAATATTTATCCAATTTGCCAGTCTGTGTCTTTTAATTGGGGCATTTAGCCTGTTTACATTTAAGGTTAATATTGTTATGTGTTAATCTGATCCTGTCATTATGTTGCTAACTGGTTATTTTTCCCTTTAGTTGATGTAGTTTTTTCATAGAGTCTATGGTCTTTACAATTTGGTATGTGTTTTCAGTGGCTGGTACTGGTTTTTTCTTTCCATATGTAGTGCTTTTTTCAGGAGTTCTTGTAAGGCAGGCCTGGTGGTGACAAAATCCCTCAGCATTTGCTTGTCTGTAAAGGTTTTTATTTCTCCGTCACTTATGAAGCTTAGTTTGTCTGGATATGAAATTCTGGGTTGAAAATTCTTTTCTTGAAGAATGTTGAATGTTGGCCCCCACTCTCTTCTGGCTTATAGGGTTTCTGTGGAGAGATCCGCTGTTAGTATGATGGGCTTGCCTTTGTGGGTAACCTGACCTTTTTCTCTGGCTGCCATTAACATTTGCTTCTTCATTTGAACCTTGGTGAATCTGACAATTATATGTGTTGGGGTTGCTCTTCTCAAGGAGTGTCTTTGTGGTATTCTCTGTATTTCTGGAATTTGAATGTTGGCCTGTCTTGCTAGGTTAGGGAAGTTCTCCTGGATAATATCCTAAAGAGTGCTTTCCAACTTGGTTCCATTCTCCCCATCACTTTCAAGTACACCAATCAAACTTTGGTTTGGTCTCTTCATAGTCCCATATTTCTTGGAGGCTTTTTTCTTTCCTTTTCATTCTTTTTTCTTTATTCTTGTCTTCATGCTTCATTTCATTAAGTTAATCTTCAAACTCTGATATCCTTTCTTCCACTTGATTGATTTGGCTATTGATACTTGTTTAGGCTTCACAAAGTTCTCATGCTGTGTTTTTCAGCTCCATCAGGTCATTTATGTTCTTCTCTAAATTGGTTATTCTAGTTAGCAATTCATCTAGCCTTTTTTCCAGGTTCTTGGCTTCCTTGCACTGGGTTAGAATATGCTCCTTTAGCTTGGAGTTTGTTATTACTCACCTTCTGAAGCCTACTTTTGTCAAGTCATCAAACTCATTCTTTGTCCAGTTCAGTTCCCTGCTGGCAAGGAACTGTGATCCTTTGGAGGAGAAGAGGCATTCTGATTTTTTTAATGTTTAGCCTTTTGCACTGGTTTTTCCTCATCTTCATGGATTTGTCTAACTTTAGTCTTTGATGTTGGTAACCTCGGGAAGGCATTTTTGAGTGTTTGTCCTTTTTGTTGATGTTGAGGCTACTGTTTCCTGTTTGTTAGTTTTCCTTCTAGTAGTCAGGCCCCTTTGCTACAGTCCTGCTGGAGTTTGCTAGAGGTTCATTCCAGACTCTGTTTGCCTGGGTATCACCAGAGGAAGCTGCAGAATAGCAAAGATCATTGCCTGTTTCTTTTTCTGGAAGCTTCGGCCTAGAAGGGCACCTGCCAGATGCCAGCTGGATCTAGTCTATATGAGGTGTCTGTTGACCCCTGCTGGGAGGTGTCTCCCCATCAGGAGGCATGTCAGGAAGACCCACTTGAGGAGGCAGTTTGTCCCTTAGCAGAGCTTGAGTGCTGTGCTGGGAGTTCCGCTGCTCTCTTCAAAGCCAGCAGAGAGGAACATTTAAGTCTGCTGAAGCTGTGCCCACAGCCACACCTTCCTCCTGGTACTCTGTCTCAGAGAGATGGGAGTTTTATCTCTAAGTCCCTGACTGGAGCTGCTGCCTTTCTTTCAGAAGATTCCCTGCCCAGAGAGGAGGAATCTAGAGAGGCAGCATAGCTACAGTGGCTTTGTGGCTCTGCGGTGGGGTTGGCCCCATCAAAACTTCTACATGGCTTTGTTTACACTGTAAGGGGAATATCGCCTACTCAAGCCTCAGTAATGGTGAACATCCCTCTCCCCACCAAGCTCAAGCATCCCAGGTCGACTTCAGACTGCTGTGCTGGCAGCAAGAATTTCAAGCCAGTGAATCTTAGCTTGCTGGGCTCTGTGGGAGTCAGATCTGCTGAGCAAGACCACTAGGCTCCCTGGCTTCAGACCTGTTTCCAGGGGAGTGAATGGTTCTGTCTTGCTGGCATTCCAAGCAACACTGGAGTATGGGGGAAAAAAAAAAAACTCCTGCAACTAGCTAGGTGTCTGCACAAATGGCTGCCCAGCTTTGTGCTTGAAACCCAGGGCCCTGGTCATATAGGCACCCGAGGGAATCTCCTGGTCTGCAGGTTGTGAAGACCATGGAAAAAGTGTAGTGTCTGTGCCAGAGTGCACTGTTCCTCAAGGCACGGTCCCTCATGGCTTCCCTTGGCTAGGGAGGGAGTTCCCTGACCCCTTGTGCTTCCCAGGTGAGGCAACAATCTACCCTGCTTCGGCTCACCCTCCGTGGGTTGCACCCACTGTCCAACCAGTCCCAGTGAGATGAACTGGGTACCTCAGTTGGAAATGCAGAAGTCACCCACCTTTCTGCATTGGTCTTGCTGGGAGCTGCAGACCAAAGCTGTTCCTATTCTGCCATCTTGCCCGGGCGCCAAAATCAATGATACACTCTTAATCATGGCCTGGTATACTTTTACTCATGGCCATCCCATGTATTCTAAATTTACGCTATGTCATTCCTTTTAGTCTAGAACTTGAAAATTCTTTCCTAGATGTGTTTCTAATCAAACCAGATAACTCCAGTATGCATCCAGAAGAAATTTTTCTTTTGAGTCATAAAATATGTTTATTTAGCTCATTACTTGCGTTTCTTGCCCTTAGCTGAATTATTTTTGACACTCTGGGAAAGAAGTCTACAAAATTCATTATTGCCCAAGTGCAACTTTATCATTCCTTTCCCTTCCTCACCCACAAAGCCTTCAATGGAAAGTTATTTTTATTTTTGTGCTTACATAAACAACTCTTTGAGCCCAAAATCCTTTAAGGAAAGTACTTCACTTCTGGCTGATGGAGTAAGTATTGCAGGGCACAGTGACAGTCCCAAGAAGAGCCACATCCACTGCGAATAGCCAGAAGGCCATGACATTGATCTGGGAACATTTTTGAAAAGTTAATGGATTCTTAAACAAAATAGATTGAATTACAAATTCACCCAGACCATACACTTCAAATGGTTCATGATTGGCAAATTAAAAAAAAAAAAAATTATATTGTGGTTAGGAATGGTAATTAAATATATAGCTTGTGATACTTTATTTTCTCTGCTGTTTTTTTCATATTGTAATTTAGTTTCTAAAAATGAGACCCATAAAAACTTCCCAGAGTGAGAGGCTTTTTGTTTTCTTGGTTTGTTTGCTCTTTGTTTTTTACCGTTTCTAAGAAATACATTAAGCTTCATAATGAATTATTCCTGTTAATTTGGAAAGACTAACAATTTAATCTCATGCATGCACTTGTAAGCTATGCCAGGTAAAATAATAATAATATTTACTTTGGGTTGTTTCTAGATAATTTTTCCTTTCCTAGTTTATTTCATTTCACACTGTTTATTTTTGAAATACTTGGACACCTAGATGAAGGGAAAAAAAGATCAAAAGTCTTAAACTCTCTGACCCAGTTAAACAAACCTGTAGTAAAAATAAAAAATATTGATAAATTTGGTGGTGCTTATGTACTGTGCAAAACTATTTTTTCTTTCTCTCTCTCTCTTTTGATATACAGAAGAAACTATCGTAGAATTCTTTAAACATCAAGTTCCTTTGGCGAATTTTAATTAAACAGTGTATGTGCATTCTTGATTTATAGCCACTTTCTCAAAGACACACCTGAGGGTTATTTGAAAATTTATATCAGTGTTTTATGAAGTGTTACTGTGATACAAATCTGATGTGTTATAACTGGAGACAGAAAGTGGACTACGTGTAAATTTAGATTATGAAACTAAGGCAAACAGGCAGATGCAGGTCTGTATCAAAGTTCAAGGGTCTTGAAATCGCATGGACCAAATGACGTCTTAAAATAATGCATGGCACAGAAAGACAGATGGCTAAGACATATTATAAAAGCAAGAAAGGAAATGTGTCAAGATAAGAGAAATACCAAATTTTCCTTAACTCTGAAGGCTGATTAAATTTACACGAAGAAATGGTAAGCTTGTGTATTGAAGTTGGACAATAGTGTATGCTTATGTTATGCACTGTGTGTTATAACATTCTAGACCAAAGTTCAGCTAAATATATGTAAAACAAGGGGGATTTAATTTACATTTCCAGTTGAGGTCAATGAAGTATTTATATTTCTAGATATAATTAAATATATCAAATATTTCTAGGTTAAAAAACCTTTGAATTCTTGGAAATAAAACTACAGTACTTGTCAAATATTTTGTCAGGTTTGACTTTCAACTCTGCTTTAGAATAGGGAGGGGCAGCAGTGACATTGCTTGACATTTTGTCGTCAGGGTAGGAAGGTCTCTCATTTATTTTAAAAGTCTGGTCAGGATTTCAGAATTTTCTAGAGCCTACATACAAAAATCTGTAGCTATAACCTGCATTCTGGGTTGTAAGACTATGTCTAAAGTAAAATTACTCAAAGTGTGGCTCAGTCTCCTACACAATAAGTTCAGATATTAAGATTACCATTTTAAAAACATTGATTGTTACTCGATATTACCGCAATAATCCAAGAACAGGATCCCTTTTTTAACCATTTGGTTTTATTGTATTTTACAAATACTGTTCTGCAATGGATGGGAATTAAAATGACACCACCACTACCAACAGCTAGCCCTTCACCACAGAGAGTTTGAGAATCACTGTCTAGAATGGAACATCATAAATGGGAACACAGCAAGATGCAGGGAATCCTGTTTCTACGCAGGAACAGCTGTTTGGATGTGGTCCAGGTTGCTCTGAAAAGCTGTGGGTGACATTAGAGCCAGACATGAAACTGCATTTCTGAAAAAAAAGTAAAAGCATGAAGCTCACTGGTTATATTTGCATCCCATTTAACCATGAGCATTTTTTACAGAATTGTTTTATAAATGAAACCAGCATCTGCTCTGACCTGCAGCATTTGTCTTTAGTAGAAGCACATTTTTTTTAACTTTGCTTTATCCAAACAAGCAGAGGCCAAGCAAGAGGAACTTTGCATACCCAAGAGGAGATTGTTTTCTACTCTTGAGAATAAGTATTCATAGGGTAAAAAGTTTCAAGTGGTACAGTCCTGTGGAGTAGGGGAGAAAGGCCAGACAAGATTCTTGGGGTTTCAGTATGGCTTTTTTCTCAATAGTTACATGGGCCTCAGTTTTCTCATCTGTAAAATGAATGTGATGATACCCCTTGCTTCAAAAGCTGGTAATGAAGATTAAGTGAATTATAGATTGAGAATTCCTAATCCTAAAATTAAAAATCTGAAATGCTCCAAAGTCCAAAATGTTTTGAGCACTGACATGATGCTACAAGTGGGAAATTTTACAGAGAAGTAATTAACACAAACTTTGTTTTTATGTGCAAAATCATTAAAAATATTACATAAAATTATCTTCAGATCATGTATATGAAGTTTATATGAAATGTAAATGAATGTTGTGTTTAGACTTGGGCCTAATACCCAAGATACCTCATTATACAACTGCAAATATTTCCTAATCTAACAAAAATCTCAAATCCAAAACACTTCTGGTCTCAAGCATTTCTGATAAGGGTTACTCAATCTGCATATACTATATTAGAATGCTTAGAGCAGCACCTGGCACATAATAATTGCTAGGTAAGGGAGGCCTATTACTACAAATCACAGCATCTACTTCCTGGCAAGCTAATGAGTCTTCCAAAACAGTCACGCTGTTTTTTAATAGTCCACATCCTAAATTAAATTGGCTAGTCCCAAGACCATGTGCTTCTCAATTTGAGAGATTATTTAACATCAACATGGGTGGTTTGCTAGACGGACAGATTGAAATGAATGCCCAGGCTCTGCTCCAGAGGGGTTACATTTAAGAGAAACCCCTTGAGGGAAGCTATGATGATAGAGTAATACAAGTCAGGGCAACCCCAATTCTTCTTTTACATGTTCTTAGTGCCAGGGTCGTCTAACTCACTCTGGAATAAAGCAGAGCTCCTTTTTAAATATCCTCTCAGGACCCCAAGTTCACACATCAATTCAGACCTGTACATTTCAATAACCCTTTCCTATAAGGATCAAAATCATATTAATCTGGTATAAACTCACCTAATTCAGATTTCCTTGTTTCATATTTAAAATATTACTTTTAAGAGCTTAGCAATATCTTAGCAACAGCTGCTTCTGAGTTCAACTTCAGGCTTTCTAGGGCTTATTCCATGATTTATAGGTTTCTTTCTTCATCCAGAAGGAGACAGCATCGCCCTTTGCCTGCTGGCATTTTACCCAGCACTTGAATCGAAAAGTAACTCCAGCTGTCCTGGTCTTGTGACTCCCTTAAACCCGTTTGAGTCAGTTCTTACATCCTAGCACTTTTCCAGCCACGATTAAGTTCTTTAAATGGCCCCGTGATGGGCCAGTTCTCACTCCTGGAGCACAGACAGAAAGTTTTGTGGTTTCAGCACTGAGAACATGTGGCTTTTCTGGTCCATACAATTCTTTCAAGGTGGCAGACTTCAAGCAGCTGTCACATGGTGCCTTGCACTCAAACTTGTGTGATGACCCCACTACTGCATTTTTTTTGGGGGGGAAGCCTTTTAGACACAGAGTGATGGTGATTCTAGATTGAGGGAGACAGCTCCTTTCAGAAATAAAAAAGCTGCAGCATTTTTTAGCGTTGCTGGTAAATATGCTTCAACTCAAGAAAACTTGGCTTTGATGTGTGGTTCTGTTGCTCTTGGCTAGGATCCATCCTTTCTAACTGAAAGAAGAAAATGTTGGGGTCTGATTATCTCTGAAGGAGGAAAGAGTGGAAGGCTGACTTTGCAAAAGGATACTTAAGTAAAATAAAACATGATAAGCAGCAGGCTGGATTATAGAATGAGCTCTCCCAATCCATAAACACCTGCTATCTAAACAGGCCATTATTCTCTTTTCTGGATACTTTACAAATGCCAAGAAGATGCTGAGAGAATATTCCTTAGAGCTTAAGAGCTTCAAATTTAAACCTTCTGTATTAGTTGATGACAAACTAAGGGTTACTATGGTGGGAATTTCAGGGAGAAACGCTTTTGCATGAATGCCCTTTCTTTTCTGCTCACTCTCAAAGCACGTCTCTTTGCTTTTGATTATTTCAAAATGCCTGAAGTCATGCTCGATTAGTGAATCAGTGGAAGCAGGGGTCTCTCTAAGACCACGGTCCTTTGCTTTTTTGTTCAGGTTATGGTGCCTGGAAGCCAGAACAATCTCCTTCTGAAGTCTCTGCTTCCTGATACTGAATACAAAGTCACAGTGACTCCCATCTACACAGATGAAGAAGGCGTTAGTGTCTCTGCCCCTGGAAAAACCTGTAAGTTGAAGCTTTCTCCCTTTGGATATAATCCAACTCACTAATTGGAAATGCTTGGCCCCTGCAATGCACCCTGAAAGATACAGTAGATTGTAGTGAAGAAACAAAAAGATTTGGAGACAGCAAATCTGTCTGCATCCTGTCTTCACACACTCAAGCTATGTGACTTTGAGCAAATGGCTTAACTGTTCTGGGCTGCAGTTTCCTTTTCTGTGGAAGTAAAGATGTGAAAAACCACTACATCTTTCTCTTCCAGTATTTAATTCATCAAGATCCTGTTGATTGATCAAAATGTATTCTACATGCCTGTCTAATTTCTCTTCACCTAACAGGTGCACTCTAGTCCAAACCACACTTTCTCTTTTATTTTATTTATCTTTTTTTATTTCCATGCGTTTTTGGGGAACCGGTGGTATTTGGTTACATGGGTAAGTTCTTTAGCGGTGATTTGTGAGATTTTGGTGCACCCATCACCTGAGCAATATACACTGGACCCAGTTTGTAGCCTTTTATTCCTCATCCCCTTCCCACAGTTTCCCTGGAGTCTCCTCAGTCCACCACCATATCTTTTTTATGCCTTTATCTTCATAGTTTAGCTCCCACTTATGAGTGAGAACATACGATGTTTGGTTTTCCACTTCTGAGTTACTTCACTTAAAATAAGTCTCCAATTCCATCCAGGTTGCTGCAAATGCCATTAATTCATTCCCTTTTATGCAAGCCACACTCTTTCTCATCCAGATGAGTGTACTAGCTCCTGTCAAGTCTTCCTGCTTCCACTGGTGCCATCCCCTATTCTTCTTATAACAGCTTGAGAAAGTTTTCAGCAGATAAATAATCTGCACCTCTGTTTTAAGCCTCCAAATGGCTTCTCACTGTACCCAGGATAAAATCCTGTGCCCTTCCTATGCCTTACAAAGATTGTTCTAACACCTGGAACCTGCTGATCTCTTTGATCTCCCCTCCTAGCCTTTTCCCCAGCCATGCCCACAGCCATACCTCCCCTCCTGCTCTCCGGGGGACTCTTTGAAGTTGTTCCTGCCTTAGGCCCCATGCTCTAGTGATTCCTTCTACATGGAATATGCTTTCCCAGATGTTTGCATGTCAGAATTTTTCTTGTCATCCTGGTCTAAACTCAATGTCACCTCCTCAGATTTTTCTGGCTACCCGATGCAAAGTAGCCCCCACTGTCTATGATATTGTCCTTTTTTGTTTGTTGCTTTGGGTCATATCATGGCTGTAATTACTCTCTGGTATTTTCTTAATTATTCTTGTATTTGCTCACTGTCTGTCCCCCATCCCAGGAAGGCAAGCATCGTGAGAACCTGGGGCCTCATCAGTACTGTTCACCTCTGCATGCCAAGCTCCTATAGTGCCGGGTGGCACAAAGGAGGCATCAGGCAACACTTGTTTAAGATGAATTGGCCATGGTTGTCAAATGAGAAAGATGCATTCAACCCTTGGTTAAAATACAGAGTCTTCGTTTTCTTCATTATTGATGTGATTGTCTATACTTGCATAAAGACTGCTCTGGACCTAATGGCTTAAAACAGTGACCTTTTTATTTTAAATTACATCTCACAACTGTTTGGGTCAGGGAACTAGGCAGGAGTTGCTGGGAAATTCTACTCCACATGGGATTGATTAGTGCCACCTGGTGGTATTCACTTGAGGTCTGGGCTGGTCTGGAGAGTACAGCGCAAGTTTACCCACATGCCTGGAATCTTGGTGGGGGTGGTGAGCAGGCTGGACCCAGCTGTGTCTGTCTGTCTGTCTGTCTGTCTCTGTCTGTCTGTCTCTCTCTCTCTCCATTAGTCTTAAAGCTTCTCCATGTGGTCTTTCCAGCAGAGCAGTCATATTTCTTTCATGTCAGCTCAGGACTGTAACAGCAAAAGTTTTAAGAGGTAGAAAATGAAAACTCTAGTGTCACTTCTGCTGCAGTCTATTTATTGGTTAAGGTAGTGATAGAACTTACCCAGATTCAAAGAAACACTCATCGCCCCACCTGTCAATGGAAGGAGTGTCGAAAACTCTGTGACCATCTTTATCCATCATAATTACCAAGGAGTGACATGTGGCTAGTTTCAAAATGGTGTCAAGGGCTGAATTCTGTACCTGGGCACCTAAGTGTGGCGTTTTCAACTAAGTCTGTGCAAATCATTAAAATTCTGAAGCCCAGAGTCCTGATTCTGCTCCGCTGGGTAAATAGGTATCCTCTCCTCATTTAACAGTGCTGACACCTCTCCCTCCTCCTGTGCCGTCTGCCTCCACCCAGACTGCCACCAAGCCTGCACAGTTTGCTAAAGGTCACCCAGAGTATTGTGAGCTCTCGGAGCTGCTATATTTTATTTCCCCAGGGGACATGAGGAAGGGGAGAAGGAAAACAGAAGAGCAGAGCTATAGGGAGATTTCAAACTTTTCACTCCACCTTTACCAGTATATTGGCATCTTGATTTGGTCTATGCATTGGAATTTCTAGCATATGTTGGTATGTTGCTTCTAAATAAATGTTTGAAAACCAAAACCACAGATTTAAGCAACAATTAAAGAAAACATCAAGTAGTATTTACCTATTAAGGTAAATACTTGCTATTATTTATTTATCTTTAAATAAAAATATTTCAAGATTATTACTATGGAGATAGGGCTTAAATCTTGTTATGGAAATGCTGTTACATCCTAACAGTCTCTATATGGTCAAATTATTTTGAAGTGTTAGTGGATGATCTAAGCAGTGATTAAGCAGTGGCCAACACAACTAAGTTTTATCAACAACAAAATGATAATGACAAAATGTATAAACATTTACAATAGTCATCCATAGAAATGACTGTCATGTTTTGATAAAAAATGGATAAGTAATAATATAAAACTTCAAACAATATAGGAAATATGAAGATAAAAAAAAATTAGAATTTTACCTCTGAGAATAATCAGCATTAACATTGTATGAACATGCCCCCAATATTGCTGTTCTCATATGCTTAGTATAACAGAGTGGCACGGAGACAGACATTTCTAATAAACACAATTCAATTTGATTATACTTAAAATTGAAACTGATCAAAAGGGAACCCAAATAATATTGAACGACTTCTAAATTTCAGTTAAAAGTGTTTTGTCACAAGAGCAATTATTTTCCATATATTTAATATTGAAGGCCGAGTGTGGTGGCTCACGCTTGTAATCCCAGCACTTTGGGAGGCCAAGGTGGGCAGATCACGAGATTAGGAGGCTGAGACCATCCTGGGTAACATGGTCAAACCCCATCTCTACTAAAAATACAAAAAATTAGTCAGATGGTGTGGCCATGCCTGTAGTTCCAGCTACTTGGGGGGCTGAGGCAGGAGAGTCACTTGAACCCAAGAGAAGGAAATTGTAGTGAGCTAAGATTGAACCACTGGGCTCCAGCCTGGGTGACAGAAAGAGACTCTGTCTCAAAAAAGAAAAGAAAAGAAAATAAAACAACCACAGATTCTCAAAGGCTTCTCATTGTGTGTTTCAGTGCACTTTCACTTTTAAATATTTTTAATTTTGTTGGACGATATCTTAGATTTTGGTAACAATAGTATAGGGCATAAAGAAGGAAATTACACTGAATCCCTGTTTTTCCTTTTCTTTTCTGCTCAGTGCCATCCTCGGGGCCCCAGAACTTGCGGGTGTCTGAGGAATGGTATAACCGGTTACGCATTACGTGGGACCCCCCGTCTTCCCCGGTGAAAGGCTATAGAATTGTCTACAAACCTGTCAGTGGTAAGTAGTGCTTTGTAAATAATATTGATACCATGAGTAGTCACTTAAAATGTCTTTTAAGATAAATTGTTTTCTTATAACACTTTATGTTTGCTTGTATTTTTTAAAAGTAGGGAAAACCTCTTGCTTGTTTTAGAAAAATAAAGTGTTTTAGTATGGTTAGTGATAGGGTAGATGTCATCAGGATGGTGAAGCTATGACATCACATAAAAAACTATTGGGCACATTAATTAGAAGAATATATATTGGGTATATAACTGACCTAATCATACCCCAGACCAGGAACCAACCTAGGGAAACCTTGACTTTATAGGAATAGGAAGCGTTAAGTTCAATGAAGATGTACGTTCTAAACATTTGGAATCTCTAATTTCAAAGTTCTCTTCTACCTCTTATTTCTTGGATTAGTTGGAAAATTTTCATTTACCAACTTCTTAGTCTCCCCAGTTTGGAAACTATATAGGTGGGAAAAAAAACTCATTACTGTAGTAAAATGCTTTTCCACCAGTCTCTTAGCCACCTCCATAAAGGGATCCCACTCACCTCTACCTCGCACATCATTGTGTCTTGAAGGCATGAGAATGATCCACATGGAAGGCAATCATACCCTTGGTCTGTATGCCTGTGAAGAGGAGACCATGTGTTCCAGCGCCTCTTACACTCCCATCTCCCCATTCTTAGCAATCTCACAAAGTTTAAACAGGAGACTAAAATCAATGTCATTAGGGTCTTCTCAGTTTTCTAGACCTGGGCCTGCAGTATTCTAGATGTTCAGCAGAAAGGGCATCTCCAATTATTTTTCTTAAATTGGCAGGAAAATCACAGTGGCTCATGCCTGTAATCTCAGCCCTTTGGGACACTGAAGAGGGTGGATTGCTTGAGACCAGCCCGGGCAACATGGCAAGACTCTGTCTCTACAAAAAATGCAAAAATTAGTCAGATGTGGTGGCGTGCACCCGTATTCCCAGCTATCTGGGAGATTGAGGTGGGAGAATCGCCTGAGCCCGATAAGTCAAGGCTTCAGTGAGCTGTGATCACACTACTGCACTCCAGCCTGAGCAGCAGAGCAAGACCCTGTCTCAAATAATAATAATTATAAAGCATAAACACTTTCTGCCTTCAAAACCTCCATTAGTCTCAATCTTTTATCTGAGATGCAGTTCTTGCCCCATATCAATTTTCAGACTTTTCTATTCTGTCCAATTATCCAGGTGCTATTGTCTTCAGGCCCAAAAGACAAATACTCCCACCTCCAGTTTCTCCAGACAAACATCCTTATAAACCAGGAAAATAAAATAGTAAGAATAGAACATGGATGTACTAGCCTGCTCCAGGATCATTGTTTGTGACCCATCCCCAATGTTTTTGTCTCTTTGCTTGAAGAGACATGTGTTTGCTTGAAGGCCTGAGGCATGTGTTAATTTGCAAGACAGTCTTGCTTAATTTGTTCTTTGGATCATTTTACAAGTACTGATCAGGCTTCTTAAGCACAAAAAGCTTTGTTTTAGGCCAGTGGTTCTCGTGTTGGTGCCATTTGCCCCCCAATAGGGACATTTTTGATTGTTATAACTGGCAAGAGAGGACTCGCTCCTGGAATCTAATGGGTACTGCCAAACATCTTACAGTTGACAGTACTCTTCTGCCCCAGAATAAAGAAGTGTTCAGTCCCAAATACTGATAGTGCCGACGCTGAGAAATCCTGTTCTAGGCCAAGTGGGAGAAATATACATGTATGGTCATTTGCATTGTATGTGTGGAGCATGGGAATATCGCCACTGAGTTAACACATACATAGAGAAACAAATGTATTGTTGGAAGGGGGCTTCTGGAGGAAAGTGATGAGTATTTTGGGAACTTGTAACTAACTTAAAGCTCTTAAAGAATGAGCACATATGGGAGGAGGCAGGACGTAAATAAATTTGTATAGGCTTTAGCAAGGAATGTGTTTAATGCTTCATTAAAGACCCCACTAGATTGAAAAAGAGGTGAAAACATAAAGGCCTGAAAATGCTAGCTAAGCAAGGGACTTGGAATAAGAGCATTATCTGTCTGGTATTAAACATCCTAAAAGGAGCAGATAAAACTGCAGTGGTAGCATTGATGCTAGTTGACCAAGTGGCAAGGTATGGCCTCATCTCCAGGATAAAATTTGCTATGACTGTTGGTTACCTTAGAAGGGGCAATTGAGAATTCTTTCTTTCTTTTCTTTTCTTTCTTTTTTGAGATGTCATTTTGCCCTTATTGCCCAGGCTGGAGTGCAATGAGGTGACCTCAGTTCACTGCAACCTCCACCTCCTGGGTTCAAGCAATTCTCCTGCCTCAGCCTCCAGAGTAGCTGGGATTACAGGCATGCTCCATCACACCCAGCTCATTTTGTACTTTTAATAGAGATGGGGTTTCTCCATTTTGGTCAGGCTGGTCTTGAAATCCTGAATTCCTGACCTCAGGTGATCCACCTGCCTTGGCCTCCCAAAGTACCAGGATTACAGGTGTGAACCCCTGCGCCTAGCCGAGAATTATTTCTTTAATTGGACAAATTCCTCAATTGCCTATTACAACATAGTACATAACCATATAGCAGATGGTAGACTGTGAGGTGGACCAACTTCTTTGAATAAGCACAAGGATAAAACTATATTTGGGGAAAGGACAAGGTCCCTAAAAATAACCTTTAGCACAGCAGTTTTTAGAGCTAGATGAGACCATATTCAAACCTCAACCCTGCTGCCTGCTTGCTGTATAACCTAAGCAACTGAAAAGCAGTTGAGTGAGTACAATTTGACTAAAAGTGCCTCTGTTTTTCCATATTTTGTTGTAACTAAAATATATACTCTTTATTCTTTAGTTCCTGGCCCAACACTGGAAACGTTTGTGGGAGCTGACATTAACACCATTCTTATCACAAATCTCCTCAGCGGAATGGACTACAATGTGAAGATATTTGCCTCCCAGTCCTCAGGCTTCAGTGATGCCCTGACAGGCATGGTGAAAACATGTAAGAGTCATGTCCAGTGGCCTCAGCCGCACATGGGGTTTTGCTGCTTTGTTTTCACTGTAACTTGTCATTCAACCCCTGCTTCCATTTGGTCGTTCATTTTTCCTTTGCTCCGCGTTGCCCTATCTGGATGGTATTTCATGGAAAGAAAGGTGTGCTGTTTATTCCGAGTAGTTCGAAGTCCTGGTTGGCAGGCGAGATGTCAGTACCTTGCCTTGAAATACACTTGATGACTACAGATCGGATTTCCTTCTGGAAAGTCTGTGTTGGCATTTTTCAAAGGAGGTGAAATTTTCCAAACAGCCTGTAGCCCGAGCTGGCCAATGTCAAAAGTTGGAGCAGGAGGAGGTTTGTCTTTTCTCAGAGCGGTCACTCCACCCCCTTGCACATGCACACACACCATCCATCAAAAGTACATGCCACACCCCTCTAAGGACTTCCTTCTCTAGCCTTTTAAGGGTTTTCATGTTGTCTGCACACCATCTGGGACTTCTCATTGGCATACACCACTCCCAGATGCCCAGGCGGTAATGCAATGTTTTCCAAATTCCAGCACGTATGTTCTATATTCCTGAAGTTTGTTATATCTCTACATGATCTGTTTAATATATTTATTTGGATTGACTTAGAGTTTTTGACCTAAATCCTTTTCAAAATCCATGTAATTACCCTAAACTGCAGATCAGTATTTTTATTAACATATTAAAAAAATATTTTCTCCTCTACTAGCTTTTTAGCTAGATATTTTAAATTTTTATAGATATCCTAGAGATTTCAATATGAATCCTTAGCTTATTCCAGTCTACCTTAAATTACTGCTTTTTTTATTTTTATTTTTTGCCACTGAGTTTAGCTGTGTCGCCAGGCTAGAGTGTAACCTCTCTCTTGAGTTCAAGCGATTCTCCTCTCTCAGCCTCTCGAGTAGCTAGGATTACAAGCACGTACCACTACGCCCAGCTAATTTTTGTATTTTTGGTAGAGATGAGGTTTCACCATGTTGGCCAGGATGGTCTCGATTTCCTGACCTCGTGATCTGCCCACCTCAGCCTCCCAAAGTGCTGGGATTACAGATGTGAGCCACCACACCTGGCCAAATTACTGCTTTTATGGCTTAAGAATTTTTAATGATGTATAGTACCTTCTCCCTCTTTGCTGCTGTTTTTCTATCTATTTTGTAATTCTATTATAAACTCCCTAAGATACTATGATTTTTGTTTCAAATACTCACTGTTCTTTCATTTTTTCTACCTTTATTAAGGCATAATTGGCAAATAAAAATTGTAGTAGATACATAGATCTGCAATCTTCAATGTGATGATCTATGTTTATAATGCATAATGACCACAATCAAATTATTTTTTTGAAGTATACATTTTATTTTCTTTTTTGATAGTCAAATGACATCTTCATTATTTTTTTATTTATTTAAAAAATTTCAATAGCCTTTGGGATGTAAGTAGTTTTTGGTTACATGGATAAATTCTATAGTGTTGAATTCTGAGATTTTAGTGCACCCATCACTGGAGCACTATATGCTATACCCAATACGTAGTCTTTCATCCCTTACCTCGCTTCCAAATCTCCCCCTCAAATCCCCAAATTCCATTATATCACTCAAGATTTTAAGTCACATTTTAAAACACACATTAAAGATAACACATAAATGACGCAAAGAAAAGTGGTTTGGCTGTGTGCTCATCAGAATAATCCTGAGTGCAATCAACAGCACATGCCCTGCCCTTGAGATTGTATTCACGATACTATCAAAAGGATAAGCCTCAAATCTGCTGCTTATCAGTGTGGCCTTGGGCAAATTGCTTAACTATCCTCAGCCCAGGCTTTTTAAATTCTAAAATGAAGAAAATAATAAACATCTTTCAGGCTAATTGTGAGGATTGCAGAAAAATGTATGTAACGTGCTTATAATGTGGCAAATATTCAGTGAATCACCACTGTTATTATTGTAATGATTGGGCTTTATGCACTTGGCCTATATCTTACTCTTATCCCTAATAAATAATTAATCTAATCAATGCTGTCAGTCAAGAGTGGGCTATATATTAATCCAGAGCCCAACATTTCCCGATTGCATATAGGGCCAGCCCTTTTACAGAGGAGGCGTCCTGAATTCTCTGTCATGGAATAGTTAAAGGCTAGATATTGAATAAATTTATCTCGAAAGAAATAGTCTCCATCTTCCACAGACCTAGGAAGCCTTTGGTTGTGCTTCTGATCTTGTGCTTGACTGTTGATGGGATCCTGTTGTGGTTTCACTAATGAAAACTCCAAGTATTTCCCCTGTTGTGCTCCTGTAGCAACCTCACAGCTTTCCTTCCTTACACCACAGCATCCCCTGTAGCTAGGATTACAGGTGTACGCCACGACACCCAGCTAATTTTGTAGTTTTAGAAGAGACGGGGTTTCACCATATTGGCCAGGCTAGTCTCAAACTCCTGATCTGAGGTGATCCACCTGCCTCGGCCTCCCAAAGTGATGGGATTACAGGCGTGAGCCATGGCGCCTGGCCCTATGATTTTTTATTGGTCTCTTTTCTCCCTAGTCTTTCTTGTCTTTTTCTATCCTCTTTTCTCTTCTCCCTTTTTAATTCTGTTTCCTCTCTCTTCTCTCCCTTAATAAGTATATAGAGCATTCCAAACATATTTTAAAAGACTGAGAGTGTTGAATTGTTTTATGTTCTTGTCCTTAAAATATAAATTAAGTGGGTTTATTATTTATTCCCTTTCTTTCTCCCAAGCAAAAGAAAACCTCCCACGATGGCAAATAATATAAGGTATTTTAAAAATATTTTGTGTGGTTATATAAATTATTAACTGATAAAACTTATATAAATTAGGCTGGGTACAGTGGCTCACCTCTGTAATTTCAGCACTTTGGGAGGCCAAAGCAGGTGGATCACCTGAGGTCAGGAGTTTGAGACAAGCCTGGCCAATGTGGCAAAACCCTGACTCTACTACAAATACAAAAGTTAGTTGGGTGTGGTGGCATTCTCCTATAATCCCAGCTACTCAGGAAGCTGAGGCAGGAAAATCACTTGTACCCAGGAGGTGGAGGTTGCAGTGAGACGAGATTTCTCCACTGCACTCCAGCCTGGGTGACAACAGCGAGACTTTGGTAAAAAAAAAAAAAAAAAAAAAAAGTTATATAAGTCAATTAACATTAATTTTATTTGTTTTTGTTAGGGGAAAGAGGGATTGTTTAATTGGCTTTAGGGAAAAAAGTCTTCTCTCTCTGCTATAACAGAAAGGAACAACGTAAAGGTGTAAATTGTAGTTAGACAAGATTACTTCTACCATCTTGAAAAGATAATCCTCAGGTATTTTTATTTTGTGAGTAAGCTAAGAGAGAGAAATAAGAGCAAATGATATGAATGGAAGTCAGAGGTCACTAGGAAAAGCAAATACATTGATTTTCCGCTTGGATCCAAGTGATAAACACTGGATACTTACTCTTCTATTGTCTTGGCAAAACAATATTTTATTGCCTCCCCAAACAACCATTTCGCATATCGCAGTGTTCTAAGATTAGTTGGAACCTACGTATTTTTAAAATAATTTGTGTTACCTGTGTAAGATATTTTTAAATTTTCAAGTGTGTTCATTCAATTGTATTTTGAAGACCACTCCTTGTGAGAGTGTTCCTGTTTGCAGAACACCTCCGTTTTGTGTATTTTACTCTTCTCTTTCTCAGCCATGGCTGTCTCATCAGCTGCTAAGTACATACTGTATTTACTTCTTAAATTAGAAAACTATTATATGTTTACTGTGTAATATTCAGAAAAACACAAGTAAATAAAGGGGATAAGATTTAAAATAACTCCAAATTTAAATTTTTCCTTTGCATCTGGTCTTTTTCCTATGAACATGTATTTCCTCTTCTATTTAAAATAGCAGACAGGGCCAGCAATGGTGTCTCATACCTGTAATCCTAGCACTTTGGAAGGCTGAGGCAGGCAGATGGCTTAAGCTCAAGAATTTGAGACCAGCCTGAGCAACATGGTGAAACACTGCCTCTACTGAAAAACAAACAACAAAATTAGCTGGGTGTAGTAGCACATGCATGTGGTCCCAGCTACTCAGGAGGCTGAGGTGGGAAGATTACTGGAGCCCAGGAGGTTGAGGCTACAGTGAGCTGAGATCATGACATTGCACCCCAGCCTGGACCACAGAGCAAGAGCCCCGTCTCAAAACAAACAAATAAATAAACTAGCAGACAGACCACATCATGAAATATGTTTTGCACCCTGTTTTCTCGAGTGATAAAACATTTATCTTTTATACACTAACTCATTGTAAATTGATGGATTTCTCAGCTCTGAGTACGCAGCTTTGAATGAAAATTTTTCCAGAAGTTAATTTCAGATTCAGGCATGCTTGTGATATTGTCTGTAGTGTGACACAGCTTTGTTTCTGTTCTATTCCAGTGTTCTTGGGTGTTACCAATCTCCAGGCCAGACACGTTGAAATGACCAGCTTGTGTGCTCACTGGCAGGTCCATCGCCATGCCACAGCCTACAGGATCGTTATAGAATCCCTCCAGGGTAAGTACAATTCATCACTTATGTTTTTGTCAAGCATTTGTGTGTTCGGTGCTTTGCACACCCTTGTGGACAACACACAAGTAGCGTTAGGCAAGAGCCCTCTTGTCGAGGAAGCAATTTGTATGGGCCAGTCATGCAGCATATGGAGTCAGGCTGGTTGGGTAAGCAAAATACTAACCCTCTGCAAAACTCCCTTTTTCTTATCTGGTAATGGGTAAAACCATGGTGATGATTTTGTAGAGTTCTGTGAAGATAAAGCCGAGACAGTACAAGTAAAGCGCTTGCAACAGTGCTTTGTGTACTGGAAGCACTCCAAAAATGTTAGCAGCCAGGTATCCAGGACTAGCATACGTTAAAATTATATTGTGCTATAATGTTGGTATTCACTTTCTAGGGATCAAGTTTAAATTTGATGTTTTTCTTAGTATTTCTTCTTTTGGGGAAAATTGGCAAAAAACAAACCCTCATTTCAGAGAAGCTGTAATATATCTACACCATCATGAACAAGTTCTTCAGCATCACAGTTCTCATGTACGTCCGCAATTTGGGAGTCTGTTCCAAAGCTGAAACAGTAAAAATGTCCCACCGTCTTCATTAAAAATATCAACAACAACAACAACAAATGGCCGATTCCCCGAAAATGAATATCCAGGGCCCGTTAGTCTTCTTTTCACACTATCAGCATGGACACTATTCAGAAGATGAAATCAAATAGAGAAAATTACTAAATCAGATTTATATTAACAATAGAAAGATAATGTCAGCCAGGTGTGGTGGCTCACGCCTGTAATCCCAGCACTTTGGGAGGCTGAGGCAGGAGAATTGTATGAACGCAGGAAGCAGAGGTTGCAATGAGCCGAGATTGCGCTACTGCACTCCAGCCTGGACAACAGAGTGAGACTCCATCTCAGAAAAAGAAAAAAGATATGTCTTGTTATTTTGTGGGATTATAGGAGATACTAAAGAATCCAAAATGAATTTTTAAAATATTCCAAACTTGGGAGTAAAATTGTTAAAAATGTAGCCTATTATTTCTGGACAAATGATCTTGGTTTTCACATTTCAGAAAAGCAAAAAGACTTAATTATTTCTAGTCCAGATAAGACTGGGTATAGTAGCCCATATCCCTGACTATAACTACATTCAAAATCCCTAAATCCCATTTTTGATCCAATCCGTAAAGTGAAAGTGTAGTTTAGGAGAGCATTGAGCGCATTTGGAAATATGTCCCTGTAGAGTAAGAACTGAGATAGGTGGAACACACTAGAAGAAATTCCTCCCAACCCCAGTCAAGATATCATTACAAGAGGCATGCAGCACTACTGCTTCCTTGAATCCCTGTATATGATGTAAGGATCCTTCCAGGCTGACATTGGCTTGACATTAGGGAGTGGCATTAATCTGGAATAAACATTAAGGGAGAGAAAATCAGGATAAGTCACATGGATTTTGTGATTGTGTTAAATATGATTTATGGGATGCCAGAAGCAGATAAAGCACAGGCAACAATCTGAGGAACAACTATGAAATCTTGAGGAGTTATGTTTCATATATTTCTATAAATCACACTTTAATATAGAAGAGTTGACATTTAGTGGTATTTGTTAAGGCTAAAAAAAAATACTAAGCGTAATAATCGTCCTCCCAAACTATCCCATAATACTTTTATCCTTTTATATGATTTAGGAAATTGAAATGAAGGGATGTGGGTTCCTGTAGATATTTGTTGCCTTTCGTAAAAATTTATAACTACATATGTTGACACAACGATGTATAAAAACTGGCTTTATCAGTGGAACCAGTAAGACTCATAGCTTTTAAAATTAAATGCTTTTAGTTTAGCATATTTACAAAGCAGCTTTGAGACTTTAATCAGAGGATATGATTGATTTGTCTAATAACATTGATCTGGTCATCGAACACTGCAATAAGCTCTTTCTGAAGCCAAGATATTTGCTGGCAAGTAAATGAGTCCACATTTGCTTTTTATCTTCAAGTTAAGTGAACTTGTACTCCCTCAGCATTAGTTTTAGGCTGCCAGAATTTTTTTCAGCTGAACCTTTATAGTCTTAATTGAATAAGAATGAAAAAAAGTGTTATTCAATTTACTTCTCATCAACATTTGTTGCTGAGAGATTTATGAAAGAGAATTAGCCACATCTCATTCACCCAGTTGTCTTTCTGAATATTGTTTATCAGCTGGACAGCAAAAGATTCTAATTGACAGCTTGAAAAGGAATGCTGGATGGAGGAGTGAGTGTGGGGGTGGCAGTAGGAAATGTGTTTAGATATTTTAAACCACACAGTTTAGATCAAGGAATAGTCTTTCTACTGTGGAATGGAGAAGAATTACGTTGAGTTTCATAATCTTAAAGAGAAATGTGGTCACCATCCTGAATCACTGCCTTTAAAGGATTTGTGGTAAGATGCCCATTCTTCATGGGCAGATGAGTCCCAGACCCTCAGGTGTTTTGACTGTAATGTTGGCTATATTTGCTGTCTCTGGAGAAATTTCAGTCTTTCCACCCCAGGCAAAGGCGATACTAGGAATAAATGAGACCCAGTTTCCCCACGTGTTGGAGAAAAGCTTTATTCCAGTTGACCTCTTTCTGAATGCCTCTGTCAAATCCCTACAGTTTGATGGATCATTTTTTTCCATTTTTTCCCATCTATTTTTTCATAGCTTGGGCATGTGCATTTTTATTCTGAGATTGAGTCAGCGATGAAGGACCCCACTGTAACCACAACTGCTGGTCAACTTTCTTCATTGGGCTTCAGCTTCTCTAAAATTATTTCATTCCAGGCTATTTATTAAGTGAGTCAGTAACTGCAAAATTGCAAGGTTTTTGTGAGTAGAATAGCCACACTGTATCATTCAGGTTTGTTTATTATATTCGCAGAAATCTAGATGAAAGAAACTTAAGCAAAAGGGTCTTTTATTGGCTAGTATTCTGAGAAGTCCAAAAGTCTCTGGCTTCAGGCACATCTGGACCTAGATGTTCAGTGTCCTGAAGATAAAGTCTTGCTCCTTCTTGTGTTTTGCTCTCCTCTGCCTTCGTTTTCAGCCAGCCTCTGAGTCAGATCCAGAATTATATTCACCCAGCTTCCAGCTTACCAGTCTTGGTGAAAAGACAGCTTCTCTTTCTCAATACTTCCAACAGAAGTCCAGGAACTGACTCATATTGGCCTGGTTTGGGTCACATGCCTCTAAATCTGTCATTGAGTGCAAAGGCATGAAATAAACTGACTGCTTGGACGGGTTGCCTTCCACCCCTGTATCTGGTGGTGGTGGCAGGAGGTGGGGTTGTTATCCAATCTTCCCCAAACCATAAAGACCAAGAGTGAGGAGGAATGGATGCAAAGCAAAAGATTTCAGATACAAGACAGGCAAAAACAACAGATGCCATTTACCCGTGTAAATATTATGACATTTTTATGGCCAAGAAAAAAAAGATTACCAGAAGGACAAGGTCTTCTCAGGAAAGACTGAAATAAAATCTGCTTTTGAGTCAGTCATCCATTTGCCAAATTAAATTACAGGTTTTTGGTTAATCCTAGGACAGTCCAAAGTGAGAGATTTTTGGTTGGTCTTGGTAATTCAGAGCCCTGTGAGAACCTCCATTCGTTCTGCAGAGGCTCTGGGACTTTTGTCCCTCTCTCCAGCTGTTTTGGAGTTGCCTTGGCACCTAAGGTTGCCTTCAAATTCATGTATTTATTAATTCATGCCAGATAGGTCCAAACACTTTATTCCCACCCTAATCCCCACAACTTGATGAACGTCTTTGTAGCCTGCTTAGATAAAGGTTCAGAGGATGCTCCTCTTGCCCCTATTTAGGTGCCGAGACATCAGCTTTGCAGTATTATTTGTTGAGAAGGATAGAGAATTGCAGCATAGTGGAGAGCCTGCCTTACCAAAGACCAGGTCCACAAAAAAAAAAAAAAAAAAAAAAAAAAGATCTTATGGAACAAAACCTATTATCAAAAGTAAACTTTTTGAAGCAATGACATTATGGGAAGTAGAATTATTTACATTATACAATTCTATCAGAGTAGTTTCCTGGATGCTGGATATTCGTCGCTTGTGGAACTCATTTTGGTGAGTCAAGCTGGTGGCTTATTATCAGCACAACAATAATCCAGGGAACAGATTTAGTCTTGCTTCCTAAGAAAGAGTGCACAAATAAAGGCAGATTTTTTTCCTCTGTTCCAAGAAAATAAATTAACTTCCTGCTTTTGGCACAAGGGGTTGAGGAAATTAGTCACCATTTGGTCAGTTTGAATGTTTTCCTTAAGGCAAAGCCAATAGGCCTGAATTGCACATGCCAAAAGCAACATGGATACACCCCCATTCATGTAACCCCTCTTTGTTAGTATTGGGAACCAAATTGATACTGTTTGCCATTAATCTTACAATGCTTGTTCCAGTTTTCCAATGGCTTATAGATGTATTATTTTAGCAGTAAGATCTACTTATATTCTATTTTCAAGGGTCTTTAAAGTACCTGAGTTTCTACCTGAAATAGGAAATGACAGAAATGCTCATTTCCAGAAGTGACTCCTGGAGAGTCCCTGGAAGGTTTGTGGAGGTAGATCAATACGATCCATGCATAAAATTCAGGAAATGTTTGTATCACAGGTGGTTCACAGAAGCTTTTAGGAGGCTCTATGGGATAGCTAAGGGTCAAAAAGAAACAGTTGTGGGATTCTGAGCCTGGAAACTACAGACTAAAGTGCGAGCTAAGCGAAGCAGAACAATGAGTTCACCAAATTTTACTTACTATCAAGCCCATTTCATATAATATATAATCTCACAGACACTTTAACAATTTTAAAATGTCATCATTTTGCATAATATTACAAACAAGAAATGATTAAAGTTGACAGTATTTACTCTGAACAAATATATTAATAAAGGTTCTACTACAAAGTTCATTTCTGAAACTCTAATATTCACAATATATAAAAATACATTTAAAATTCTATTTAACAAATGGCTTTAATTCATTTTTATTTTTTAAAATTTGGATTTGTCCATAGACAAAATTTAAAACAACATGTATCATGTTTATTCTGATATATGCATATTGTAATATACATATATTTGCTTCAATATATGTATGTCAAAATATAGATTGAAATTTAGCTAGGTTTGTTACTTATAAAATAGACAAAAATCGTCATGGAAAATTTTTGCATTTTATACTTTAAAAAGCATCTGGCATGCTTTTATATTTTCTAGATTCTATTTATTTTTTATAAACTCTTCTGCAAATAACATTTTGAAGGAGTGGATAGTTCTTTTTAACCACTAAATAATATGCATAATATATTTAATCAATGCAGTTTTTTTAATACAAGTTTTTCAATTCCTTTAAATAAAGCTTTATGAAGGTTTGATTAAACACATGCAATTTATGGGTAAAATGATCAATCTAGATGGAAACTTGAATAACTGCTTTTTCATGGTAGCAGTGATTCCTCCTCTTAACCAGTTGTCCATTGAGTAAAAACAATGACAACAACAGCAGTCTATGCCTATGAAGAAAACACTTTTGAAACTCTTCAGTAATGAAAGCCACCCAAGTAGGCTCTGTGGAGTGATAAAGCACTGAGTCATAAGGACTCCTCTTCTGATCTCTAGGCATCATGTTTGCATATTTCATATGCACTCAGCAGCTCTCAGATGGTTTCATTTTGGAAAACTATGTATTTCAGTTACATTCATTTAGAATATACTAGTGGAAATTAAAGCAACATCCTCTGGAACTGAACTTTAGAGTTCTGAATTCGGGGGCGGGGGGGCGAACAGAAGTGGGCCAGGGGATAGAAAAATACACTTAGGTAGATGGAGTAAGTTTTAGTATTCGATAGTATGGCAGGGAAATAATAGTTAACAAAAATTGTATATTTCAAAATAGCTAGAAAAGAATTGTAATGTTCCCAACACAAAAGATAAATGTTTGAAGTGTTGGATATCCCAATTACTTGATTGGATCATTACACATTGTATAGAGGTATGAAAAATCACACAAATCCCCAAAATAGGTACAACTATTATCTACCAATTAAAAAAATCTCAGTTCTGCTGATTAGAATGACCTAAAGGAGTTATTAACTTTTTTGACCTTTAGCTTCTTCTCTTTAGATTGTAAATAATTATAAATGTTATAAGAATTAAACGAGATGGTACATATGAAATTCTTAGAATATTGCCTGGCAGGTGATAAGCACCATTAAATGTTGGTTATTATTATCTTTATTGCTGTTGTTGTAATTAAATATCAAGCACAGAACCTGGTATATAGTAAACTATCAAGAAATGATGAATACATATAATTAATCCAGATTCCTCAGCCTCAGGGCCTAAGGACCAGTACTAGTTCTTCCAGGAGATGCACGGCAATTTTGCTATGGATGTGGGAACAAAGAAAGGAGCCAATAGTTAGGTCTCTAGAGTTCTTTATGCCTCTGTCATGGTGGGGAAAAAGACAGAGAAGGTGCCATGTATTGGCTGTACATGACATGTCTCCTTGGTAGATCAAAAAAAAGAACCAGAAATTGAGAGACTGAGCTCTGCAGCACATACAGCCCTATGCTATGTAAGCACCATGACTTTTTTCTCAATTAAGGGATTTTCAGAGTGGATGCAGGAAATTTGGAGAGCCTCCTCTGAACTCCCTGGGAATGTCTTTTGCAATTGAAGGAAACCATTGGTGTCAGTTAAAGGCCAAAGCTGAGAGGGAGATACTGGGCAGTGTGTCCCAGTGCTGCTGCAAACTCTTGCCTGCAGTTGTGGCAGATTTGAAGACAACCTGGACCCATGGACCAGGGCTTCTCAGACCCATACCTGTATCTTTAGACCATTGCCTAGAAGGGCATCCTGTTGGGTGATAATAAGTTATATGAAGCCAAAAGGAAGTATCTTTTTATGTTATATAACATTGGACTGCATTCAGAGAATCATGTTGAATAAAAGGGAGTTCAGATTGTAAAAATATAGGCCGGGCATGGTGGCTCATGCCTGTAATCCCAACACTTTGGGAGGCCAAGTCAGGTGGGTCACCTGAAGTCAGGAGTTTGAGACCAGCCTGGCCAACATGGTGAAACCCCGTCTCTACTAAAAATACCAAATTAGCCGGGAATGGTGGTGTGCACCTGTAGTCCCAGCTACTCGGGAGGCTGAGGCAGGAGAATTGCTTGAACCCAGGAGGCAGAGGTTGCAGTGAGCTGAGATCGCACCATTGCACTCCAGCCTGGATGACACAGCAAGACTCCATCTCAAAAAAAAAAAAAAAGAATTTACAAAATAAATAAATGGCCTCACATCTGCACCTGTCCAAAAGATCAGTTAAGATGTGTACATATAATTATTTCCATTAATAGTTCTCCATTAAGTATAGAGTTGATCTCAGAAGTCTTTTAATAATAACCTTCATTTATGGACATATAAAATGTGATTTTCCATAGAAAAATACCAGTGAGTATATTAACTCTTAGAAGGAAGATACAGTACTTCAAACAAATATGACTCATTCTGGAGTTATCTGATGTGGGATACACATGTGAAATATTTCAGAAGCAAATCATCTACGAATGGCTGTTTTTCAAAAATTTCATATGTGTATGTTTTTGTTTTGTTTTGTTTTTATTATAGATACACAAAAGCAAGAATCCACTGTGGGTGGAGGGACAACCAGGCATTGCTTCTATGGACTTCAGCCTGATTCTGAATATAAAATCAGTGTTTATACAAAGCTCCAGGAGATTGAAGGACCTAGTGTGAGCATAATGGAAAAAACACGTAAGTCATGTGTGTTCTCTCCTGATCCCTCTTCCCATCAACACAGAATTTTAGGAATCCTATTTTGAAAAAACCTTATCCCATTTAGAAAAATATTAGCTATTGCTGTCCAGGAATATACGTAATATAAGTTTTGATTCTCTTATTCAACCCCAGAATTCATTGCATATGGCCCACTGATGTCATCAGCATGGGTTTTTAATTTCCATTCTCCATATGTGTTTCACAAGGGACTAGAAGACCACGTGATAGCAAAGCAATGGAGACAATGACTTATATTGTGATCCAGATCCATAAGGAACATTTGTGGTATGTGGAGTGTGAGATGCAGTTTGAGGACTGGGCTCTGACATTAAAACAATGGCATATTACCACAGCCATGAGGATGGGAATGGAGCCAAGATGTTCCAACTGGCTGACCCTAGAGTTACTGCTTGCCTAAGATGCTCTTGTACTTTTTCCAAGCTGGCTGCAGATGTGATGCTCTGAAGGAAAAGGCAAAGTATAAAATTAAAACAAAGCTCTTTTTACATGTTCCAAAGAGCAAGGAGAGTGTCAGCTTCTTGAAATGGCTTCTAGTCAAAGATTCCTGACCCTGGGTCCACAAACATTGAAATGGTTTGAAATGTAGTAAATTCTGGAGGACATCTGTGTGCTTAACTCAATATCTTGAATTTAAACTTGAAATTCCGGGAGGATTTGTATCTGAATAGGTGTTGGACAATGGGCTTTCTTGGTGACCCATCTATCACGTACATGGCAGTTAGAAGGGACTACTGCCTATGTATAGCTCTTCCAGCCTCTCTGGCACTTGCAGAGGGAAATCATGCATGTGTGACCTTCAAAAAGAGAGAACAAAATATAATGAATTAAATCATCTTCTTTTTTGTAATACAGACATTTTATTTTACCACGCTTAAATATGCAGTGTTTTATATTCCACATATATTTTTGAGGTATAATTTACATACCATAAAATTTAAGTACACAGTTCAATGATTTTATACATGTACTGTAATGAGTTTTATAACTACTCCTACAATTCAATTTTAGGACATTTGCATCAACCCAAAAAGCCTTTCCTGCTGTTTGCAGTCAATCTCCTTTCCCACCCTGAGCCTCAGGCAATCTACTTTCCTTTATTATGCATTTGCCTTTTCTGGACATTTCACATAAGTGGAAATATACCATATGTAGTCTTTTGGATCTGACATCTTTCACTTGGCAGATGTTTTTGAGGTTTATCCATGTTGTAAATTGTGTCAGTAGTTTGTTTCTTTTTATTGCTGATTAGTATTCCATCTTATGGATTACAGATCATATGATTTTGAAGTTAATAGGAAACTAGTAATCCACCAGACTTAGAGTCAAATGGTTTGGTTGAGGATCTTGTTCTGCACCTTTCTAGCATTGTGACTTTGGGCAATTCAGCATCTCTAAGCTTTTCCGTCATCAAGAAAATTAAATACCTACTCTCTTGCCTCAAGTGGTGGCGGTAAACATCCAATAAAAAAAATACTTATTGAAGAGCTTTTCAATGTGTATCTCGTTAAGCAAGTACTTTTTGTCATCACCATTATTCTTAAAAGTCATAAACTTAAGGCTAGATCTCACTATCAGGCATGTTTTCTCTGGGCCATACTTTTTTAAGTTTTAAAGTAGTTTTTGAAAAGTCAGAATATTGGGCAATACAAAGTATCTTCATGGTGCCAATCTGCTGGAGCCAGCTAAAAGCTGTGTGTTTAGACAGTGCATGTGCTCTTAAGTTTGCTACTGCACCTTCATGTTCACGCTAAGTTCTTTGCACTTATTCATTGCTCACCTGACCGCTAGTAACATTTGTGTTTAGGACCCCTGATCTACTTCAGCTTCTCCTATCCTTGGCCCCACACTGGTTAACTAACTAACCTAGGGTTAAATCCAATTTGGATAGCTCTGTTTGATGTAAATATTTTCTTCATGTTGGAGGCATCTGTCTCCTTGTAGCTTCTACTCATTGGCCCTGGTTCAATCTTCCGAAGCAATGCAGGTAAAGACTATTCCCTCTTTATGTGACAGGACCTCAGATCCTTGAAGACAGAGACAATCTGTATGCCACATACGGAATATAAACATGTGTCCCCAGTTCACTGTGGTTCTTCTGAACCAAGAGATTCTTTGGCCAGATGTTCTGCCCAATCATATTAATCTGGCTGCCATAGCCTCTTACTGATTTCATTCTTGATTTATTGACCCAACTTATGAGATGCCTCTATTTTTCATATTAAATAAGATGCACAATCATTAAGATGACTACTTCCAAAAATTTTAAAATTAAAAAATATGACTTTAGAAACAGGTGGGGCTTTTAAGAAAGTTTTGCAATTCTAGTTACAAAAAAATTTCTCTTTTTTAATTTTGAGAGTTTTTAGCTTCAAAAAATTGTCTTTAAAAATAACAGTGATATATATTCATTATAGCAAAACAGAAATGTATAATGTGCATTGTCAACCTCCTTATTTCCTTGTTTTTCCTTTTCAGAAATATTTCCTTTTCACACACACACACACACACACACATTTGTGAAGAATAAAAAGTATATAATATGAAATATAAAAGGTATATGTGTGTGTGTGTGTGTGTGTGTGTGTGTTTATGTATGTGTACTTTTTATTTTTCACAAATGAGATTATGCCATGGTATTCTGTGACTTGTTTCACAAAACAATTCATCTTGAATATTCTTTCCTTTAGTAAAACATAGTTACCTCATTCTTTTAATGTTGAATCATTTTATTTATTTTATTTTATTGGATCTTAAAGTTGGAAGAGACCTTAAAACTCACCTCTTAGCCTTCCTTACAATGAAGAAATTCCCTTTATAAAATTCTTGGCAAATGGTCAGTCTGTCTGAGCTCAAATCTTTCTAGCTATTTGGTGCTTAGTATTGCCTGAGGCTAGATATCCCCTCTATGAATCACTATGATTTGTGCAGGGTTTTCCTGAGTATTAAACTGGGATAACCAGAAGCATTTTCTTGGTTTTTCTTAAATCTTTAGTGTCAAGTAGGAACTAGAAATGAATACATATAACAGCATATTTTATGTTTACCTAATGACACCACACCTTCCGGGTGCTTTGCTGCATGAGCTGGAATGAGAATTGAGAATCAGTACTCTGATCTAACTGTCTCCAGGTCCTTTAACCAAGCCACACCTCTGCAGAGTACATGGACTTCTCATCCTGCATGATCCAGGTTGAAAAGATCCAAGCACACTTCAGCCTGCCAATGTTTACATTTGGTCCTCAAACCCAAAAGACATTTCCAAATGCAGTCTGAGCAGAGCAGAGTGAATCAGAGTCCACCAGTGACCAACATCCTGGGAGATGCAGGATGGAAAGGGAAAAGTGCTACTGAGCAAGGATTGATGGTTCATCCTTAGGCAGAATGGAAATGAAGTTTATTGTGTGTGTGAAAGCAGTTGGAGACAAACTTTCAAATGGGTTGGCGGGATTCCTGCCTTAAATCAATGTTAGAACCACTTTGTAGCTGACAGTTTGATTTCATTGACTCCTGCTGGGTAAACTGAATGGTAGCAAAATGGCATTTCAACCCTTCAGTCTGAGGATGAGATGATGGATGGAGTCAGTTTTCACAGGCTGTGGCTGATTTATAGTAGCCATTCAATTCTCAGAGAAGACAGTTGTCAAAATCATTGACTCCCTGAATATTTATTACTCCATGACCTTCGTTTCTTCCCCACAGATGAGATAGCTAACTGATGTCCTTTCTCTCCTTTACAGAATCTCTTCCTACACAACCACCAACTTTTCCTCCAACCATTCCACCAGCAAAAGAAGGTAAAAGAATAATACAATAATGACCTGTTTCTAGGTTAAGGATTTGTGTTGGCTTTGTTTGCCTGTTCATTTAAAACCAGGGTATTAATAAAGTATATTTATTGTGCTACCTAATTTTCTCTTTAATATAAATGTTTATCAACCATGATCGGCTTGAATGATATTGTTTAATAATCAATTCTGCACACAAAGAGTGGATTTGCTAACAGAATTGCTTAATATTGATTTTTTTGAGGAAACACCAGAGCAGTAACATTTATTAAGAAACAATAGTTACGTAATTTGTAAGTGAAAATCCAGTTTGTAATTCCTCAGATACAGTGATAGTTTCCCAGCCTACCTCTGAAGTGTCTCAGTTGTTTTTTTTTTTTTTCTTCATCACCACAGTTCCTCATGACCTTTTACCTAAGCTACTAAGGTAATTTTTAGAAAGGCCCCCAACAAAGTAGTGATCATTCTTTTCTTTATTTCAGTAATGAACTTCTATTAATCCTGCTATTTATTCTCAAAGCTCTTATGGTAGGCATGGGAAATACAATAATAATACATGATTGCTGCTCTCTGCTTATTTTTAGTATTAAAGAGAAATAGGTACTTCCATAGATAAGTACCAATCAAGTTTATGAGTTATAAAAGAACAATTGTATTATGGTAGCCCAGAAGTGGGAATGGTTAATGCTGCTACAGATTAATGACGCTCTTCTTAAGGAAGAGGAATTCGATCTACATTTTGAAGAATGAGAGATAAGTAATGGTATGAATAGCTTTCGGTGTTAAGAGTGATCTAAGCGCTTAATGGATTTAGGAAACCGTAAATGCTTTAGTGTGGCATTAAAGAGAAAAGAATGAGAATAGAGTTATAGAGTGGTTGATGTGACAAAATTAGGAATATGCGCTTTATCCTGTGGGAAATGGCATACCATGAGAATTTGTAGGAAGGAAGGGTGATCTGATGAAATCTGTTTAAGAACAATAACGTTGGCAAAATAGGGGGGAGGGACTGGAAGAATGAGAGGAGAAAGTAGAACATGTTAGAAGGTTGTATTGCAAGGGTTCTTCCATTTATAATGCCTTTTAAAGTGTCTGTTACATACCAGGGAAACATAAAAAATAAGTTGTTCTGAGCTTAAAGCCAGTGGATTCAAATGCTGCAGAGAGTGGAAGGCACAAAGAAACAGAGGCAATTAAATATTCTAATAAAACAACATTCATCCTAGGATGGCATGCAAAGTCTTCATGAATCAATCTACTTTGCAGAATTATTTCCTAGAATACATTATATAATAGCAAAATTGTACAACTCAGGGTTTCCCATACATGTCTTAAGCTGTCCTGCATCTTTGAATGCTGTTCACCTTACCTGGAATGCCACACTCTTCTGACAGCTTCATATCTAGCCTTCTTTAGTCTCAATTATCTATGGTTATTCTCGTGATTAGAACTGAAAACAGAATCCTAATTGATAAATTTACTAATTAGGCACTTCTGATGCAGATATTACAGAATGCTCTGAGGTCAGAATATTTTTATTTATAGCTGAGTATGGATATTATTCAGTAAACATCCATGACTGCTTATAGAAGACTTAATGTGATCTGGAAAAGTCTGTGTGATTAAAGATTGACAAAGTAGAAACATTGGTTCTGAGGTTTTCATCATGATTGTTTTAGATGGTGCTTTTGTAACTTGAATGCACTGTGTATTTTAGGCTTTATTTGTTCTGGGTATATTTAATTTAAAAGCCAATAAATCTTTATTATTAAGGTAATACTAAATATTTATTAAACAAACATTAAAAAGTAGAAAAAACTTAAAAGAAGAAAATTAAAAACACAGCTTTCTATCCCAGAGGTAATTCCTTCATGCATGTTGATACATTTTCTTTCTTTGATTTGCTAACTAAATTTTTCATTTTAATACATTTTTAATAGAATTTGTTTTTATTTTGAAAGTGAAACCTGATTTTCATTTTTTTCTTTCCATGGAAACAGAGGACCTGTTTATAAAATGCATAATTAGCAGATCTTCTGATTCCTTTCAACTTTCAGTTCAAACCACAAATTTGTAAAATTTTATAAATTGCAGAATTCATGAGAACAACCTCACCAGATCAGTACTGCCCCTAGCCTATTAGCTTACTTGGAGATGGTTTATTTTATATTATAAATAGCTTTCAGGGAATGAAATTGTACTTAATAAAAACCAAGTGAGGTTTTTCTTAGAGGAAAGAGAGAGGCATATTATCTCATAGAATATTTGTGTGCAATTGGCCTAAGATTAAAAGATTCAGATTATTGAAGAGCAAATTGTTTGCTTTATCATAAAACTGAGTTAACTGCAATGATCTACCCTAATGAAGAGGAGGAAAGGCATAGATAATCTGAAACGGCACATGATACCAAAAAAGAACTTGTAAAAATGTTCTCAGTAGAGTAGGTTTTTATTGCTGTAGTTTGCTTTAATTCTTTTTGCTTGTTTGAGTGCTTTGTAGATATCTGTAATACCTACTGACAGTACTTTCCCTTGGCCAGCATTCATGTACCTTTCTTGACATATATCAGTGGGCTATAGAGGGACAGAGACAGAATTTTTTTTTTAACCAAGATTAGAGTTTGTTTACTTATGGCCTCAGCCCAAATGAATATCAAATTATAATTAGATTAATCTGGTTCCATTTTATCACATACTTTTCTGCTGAGATTGAATCACTCTGAAATTAACTTACTAATTCAATAAGGAGAGGGCAGGATGCACAGAGTGATAGCATGTCCTTTTCTGCAATCAGTTGGTACTAGACGGTGTTTAGTGATACTTCTGTCTCTAAATCCCCTTAATCCCATCTTTTCCTAGTCCTTCATTTTCATTCTTTTGGGCTGAGAACTTTTTCTTTCTCTATTTCCACATGCATAATAGAAGCTTCTTAGTCAGGAATAAGAACCTTGGGTATAAAAGAGTAATTACAGCAAAGAAGCATAGTGAGCAGGAGTTTGGAATATGAACATTAAGAAGTTGATATATTTCCTTTGAAAAAGAGCTTCACTTATCAGAGGACAACCATTATTTGCCTTATTGGTTTAATAATTACTAAATTGTTCCCTTCTCTCTGACTCAAAATTCACTGTTGGTCTTCAGTATGTAAGGCGGCCAAGGCTGACCTGGTATTTATGGTGGATGGATCCTGGAGCATTGGAGATGACAATTTCAATAAGATCATCAACTTTCTGTATAGCACTGCTGGAGCCCTGAACAAGATTGGCACAGATGGAACCCAAGTAAGGCTAATACATAAATAATTAATTTATTCTATGTATTTAGAAGTTGTTTCTCCAGCTCTTATTACAGCTGCTTGTCAGGGACTGTAGGTCAAGAACTGTAATGATTGGATTCAACCTTAAATGAAATGATAGACAGGTTGGTGTTTGGAAGCAGCTTATTAATGCCTGATGAACCTCCAGAGGATGCCTATCCTTAAAAGGTGTTGAGTTCAGCAAACTAAAACAAGGTAGAAAGTCCATGTCAGGGCATTTTAAAAATATATACTAAGGTAGAATGTCTCCTTTAATGATACACATGATATTTTCCCTGCCCTTAAGGACTTTAAAATCTTGAAAGGAAAAGGTTAAGGTCACACATTACTATATATAATGTGGAACATGAAACAGAATTATTCATTTAACAAATATGTATCAAGGATTTATTATAGCCATGTACTATACTGTCATAATGAATGCCAATCAATGTCTCTAATTTCGTGGAGCTCATATTCTTAAAAGTAAGGACAGAAGACATATCAGTCAGAATGGCTATTATTAAAGAGGCAAAAAACAACAGATGCTGGCAAGATTATGGAGAAAAGGGAACACTTACACATCATTGGTGGAAATGTAACTTAATTCAGCCATTGTGGAAAGCACTTTGACAGTTCCTCAAAGAACTTAAAACAGAATTACCAAACCTAGAAATCCCACTACTGGATATATACACAAAGGAATATAAATCATTCTACTATAAAGACACATGTATGCACATGTATGTTCATTCCAGCACTATTCACAATAGCAGACATGAGATCAACCTAAATGCCCATCAATTGTAGACTGGATGAAGAAAATGTGGTACGTATACATTGCAGAATATAATGTAGCAATAAAAAAGAATGAGATCATGTTCTTTGCAGCAACATGGATGAAGCTAGAGGCCATTATCCTAAGCAAACTAATATATAAACAGAAAACCAAATACTATATGTTCCCACTTATAAGTTGAGGTAAACATCAAGCACATATGGACACAAAGAAGGGAAAAACAAATACCAGGGCCTACTTGAGAGTGGAGGGTAGGAGGAGAGTGAGGGTCGAATAACTACCTATAGGGTAACGTGCTGAATCTCTGGATGATGAAATAATCTGTGCATCAAATCCCATGACATCCAATTTGTCTCTATAACAAACATGCACATGTACCCCTAAACCTAAAATAAAAGTTAAAAAACAAGTAAAGAGAAAAGAGATAGAGACAGATATAAACAGGCAAGCAAATAGATTCCCAAGGTAGGCATGTAAGCTACGAAGACAGAGCGATGAGATTTAAAGATGTCAGAGGATTACTCTAAATTGTATGTGACAGTTGTTTTTAATTGGTCAGTGAAGACTTCTTTGAGGACGTGCCTTTTGAACTGAGATGTGAATGATGCAGACTTGAAGATCCGAGAATGGCATTTCCAGACAGAGAAAGTGATAAGTACAGAGGACCCAAGATGAGAATGAGTTTTGAAACTTCACACCCCAAAACTTGGGGCTAGAATATGGTGGGTGAGAGTGTGAGGATAGAACAGATGGAATAAAGTAGGCAAAAGCCAGATCATCTTGAGTCTTGTGGACCATCAAAGGAGTTGAATATCATCATAAATGCAACTGGATATCACTAGCAGATTTTAAAGATAGACAAGATCTGTTTCAGAAAAAAGATTACCCCAACTTCTTTGTGACATGTGAGTACTAATAAGGATAAGAGTAGAAGCAGATAGACCAGTCAGGAAGATGCGCTCATGGTCCAGCAGAATGGCCTGGACTAGGGTGGTAGCAATGAGGTACACTGAAACAAACAGATTTGGAATATATTGTGAAAGAATGGCTAAGAAGATCTGGACACAAGAAGTACCATAACAGAATAGATACTTTGCAGAAACCTTACAAGACAAAAGAGATTACGGTCCTATTTTTAGCCTCTCTAAACAAAATTACTGTCAGGAAAGAATTCTGAATCCAGCAAAAGTCAGTTTCATAACTAGAGGAGAATTAATGTCATTTTCAGGCAAACAAATGTCACTACCAGACCAGCCCTACAAGAAATACTAAAAGAAGTTCTAAATTTGGAAGCAAAAGTTTGATATACACTGGAATATAACCTTTCAAAAGTATAAAACTCATAGGACCTATACAACAGTAACACAGTGAAGAAAACAAAGTACTTAGATAAAAACATGGTGAGTGGAACCGTACCTCACATCTCAGTATTAATGTACATAGCCTAAGCCCTCCACTTAAAAGATACAGATTAGAAGAATGGATACAGAATCACAAACCTAATATCTGCTCTCTTCCAGAGACTTACCTAACATGTAAGGATTTGTATAAACTCAAGGTAAAGGGGTGAAAGAAGATATTCCATGCAAATGGAAACCCAAAGCAACCAGGAGTAGCAATTCTTATGTCAGGTAAAACAGACTTTAAAGCAATAATAGTAAGAAAAGACAAAGAAAGTCATTTTATAATAATAAAAGGATTAACCCAACAAGAAGATATTATAATCCTGTTTATAAGCACTTAACTCTGGAGCTCCCCGATTCAGAAAACAATTACTACTAGACCTAAGAAGTGAGACAGCAACACAATAATAGTGGAGGACTTTAACATTCCACCTGCAGCACTAGAGAGATAATCAAGACAGAGAGTCAACAGAGAAACAAGGGACTCAAATTACACCCTAGAACAAATGGACCTAGGATGTATTTACAGAACATTCTGTATAAAAATTGTAGGATATACATTCTTCAAATCAGCATATGAAACATTTTCAAGATAGACCATGACAGGCCACAAAACAAGTCTCAATAATTAATTTTTAAAAATCAAAGTCATATCAGGCATCTTCTCAGACCACAGTGTAATAAAACTAGAAATCAACTCCAAAAGCAATCCTCAAAAGTATACCAAATACATGGAAATTAAACAATTTGCTCCTGAACAATTTTTGGGTTAATAATAAAATCAAGAAGGAAATTTAAAAATTCTTTGGAATGAATGGTATACTTACCTAAGTTGCCAAAACCTCTGACATACCGTAAAAACAATTCTAAGAGGAAAGTTTATAGCACCAAACGCCTACATCAAAAAGTCTGAAAGAGCACAAATTGACAATCTAATGTTACACCTCCAGAAACTAGTGAAACAAGAACAAATTAAACCCAAAGCTAGTAAAAGAAAAGAAATAACAAAGATCAGAGCAGAACTAAATGAAATTGAAACAAAAAACAATAAAAAAGATCAACTAAACAAAAAATTGGTTTTTTGAAAAGATAAACACAATTGATAGACCATTAGCTGTATTAACTAAGAAAAAGGAGAGAAGATTCAAATAATCTCAATTAGAAATGAAAATAGAGACATTACAACCAGTACCACAGAAATACAAAAGATCATTCAGCACTATTATGAGCACCTCTATGAACAGAAACTAGAAAATCTGAAGGAAATAGATAAATTCCTGGAAACAACAACCCTCCTAGATTAAATAAAAAATAAGCCCTGAGCAGACCAATAATGAACAGTGAGATTGCATCAGTAATTTAAAAAAATTTCCCAAAAAATGCCAGTTGGATTCACAGATGAATGCTACCAGACATTCAAAGAAGAATTAGCACCAATTCTATGGAAACTATTAGGTTGGTGCAAACCACAATTACTTTTGCACCAACCTGATATTCTAAAAGGTTAGAAAGGGAATTCTCCCTAAATTATTCTATGAAGCCAGTATTACCCTGATACAAAAACCACTAGAGTACATAATGAAAAAGAAAATTACTTACCAATACCCCTGATGAACATAGATGCAAAAATACTCAAGAAAATATTAGCTAACCAAATGCAATGACACATCAAAAACGTAATACACTTTGATCAGGTGGATGTCATCTCAGCAACACAAGGAGAATTTAATGTACACAAGTCAATAAAAGTGATACATCACATAAACAGAATTAATAACAAAAACCATATGTTAATCTCACAGTTGCAGAGAAAGCATTCAATAAAATCCAGCATCCCTTTATAATAAATACTTTTAACAAACTAGGAATAGAAGGGACATACCTCAACATAATAAAAGCTATATGTAACAGTCCAACAGCCCAAATCATACTGAATGAAAAAAAGTTGATAGCATTCCTTCTGAGAACTGGAATAAGACAATGATACTCATTTTCACCACTTCTATTCAACATAGCTGGAAGTCCTAGCCAGCAAAATCAGGCAAGAGAAAATAATAAAGGGCATCCAAACTGGAAAAAGGAAGTTAAACTATTACTGTTTGCTAATGATATGATCATATACCTAGAGAACTTAAAGACTTCTCCAAAAGACTCCTAGATTTGATAAACAAATTCAGTAAACTCCCAGGTTACAAATCAATGTATATGAATCAGTGGCACTGCTATACACCAATGGCCAATTCTCAGGTAAGAGATAAGTCCTGAGGATCAAATCAAGAACACAATCCCTTTTATAACAGCTGCAAAAAAAAAAAAAAAAAATAGACATACCTAGGAATATACTATACTTAATGAAAGAGGTGGAAGTTCTCTTCAACAACAATCACAAAACACTGCTAAGAGAAATCAGAGATGACAAACAAATAGAAGTATCCCATGCTCATGGATTGTAAGAATTCTTAGGAAAATGACCATACTTCCCAAAGCAATGTACAGAACCAATGCAATTCCTATAAAAATATCAACATTTTTCACAGAATTAGAAAAAACAATGCTGAAATTAATATAGAACCCAAAAAGAGCCCAAATAGCCAAAGCACTCCTAAGTAAAGAAAAAATCTGGAGGCATCACATTACCTGACTTCAAAGTATACTACAAGATCATAGTTACCAAAACAGCGTGGTACTGATATAAAAGTAAACACATAAACTAATGGAACAGACAGAGAACCCAGAAATAAAGTCAAATATATGCAACCAACTGATCTTGGACAAAACATTCAAGAACGTAAACTAGGGAAGGGACACCTTATTTAATAAATGGCTCTTGGAAAACTGGATAGCCACATGTAGAATGGAAACTGGATCCCTACCTCTCACCTTATACAAAAATTATCTCAAGGTGGATCAAAGCCTTAAATCTAAGACCTGAAATGATAAAAATTCTAGGAGATAATTTGGGAAAAACTCTTCAGGACATTGGTCTAGGCAAGGAATTTATGATTAAGACTCCAAAAGCAAATTCAACAAAAACAAAAATAAACAAATGGTACCAATTAAACTAAAAACCACCTTCTGAACAGCTAAAGAAATAATTAACAGAGTAAACAGACAACCCAAGAATGGGAGAAAATATTTGCAAACTATGCATCTGACAAAGAACTAATATCCAACGTCTACAAGGAACTCACCCAAATCAACAAGAATAAAACAAATATCTCATCAAAAGTGGGAAAATGGCATAAATAAACATTTCTAGAAACAAGATATACAAATGCCCACAAGCATATGAAAAAATGCTCAACATCATTAATCATCATGGAAATATAGATTAAAACACAATGAGATACCACCTTGTCCCTGCAAGAATGGCCATTATTAAAAGTCAAAAAACAATAGATGTTGGTGTAGGTGTGGTGAAAAGGAAATACTTATACACTGCTGGTGGGAAGGTAATTTAGTGCAACCTCTATGGAAAACAGTATGGAGATTTTTTGAAGAACTAAAAGATTTACCTTTGGTTCCAGGAATCCCAGTACTGGCTGTCTACCCAAAGGAAAAGAAGTCTTTATGTCAAAAGACACCAGTAAACATACGTTTATTTTAGCACAATACACAAATGCAAAGATATAGGACTAACCTCAGTGCCCATTGTCCAATGAGTAGATAAAGAAAATGTAGTATATACACACCCCAGAATACTACTCAGCCATAAAAAAGAACAAAATAATGTGCTTTGCAGCAGCTTGAAAATAGGCCACTATTTTAAGCGAAGTAACTCATGAATAGAAAACCAAATAGCATATGTTCTCACTTTTAAGTGAGGGCTACACAAAGGAGCCCAGGGTAGCTATACAAAGGAACCACAGGGTGTTATAATGGACTTGGAGACTCAGAGTGGGGAGGGTGGAAGGTGGGTAAAGGATAAAAAAAAAAACTACATATTGGGAAGAATGTACACTACTTGGGTGATGGATGCACTAAAATCTCAAGCCTCACTACTGTACAATTCAACCATGTAACCAAATACTCTTGTACCCCAAAAGTATTGAAAATAAAAATGTTATTAAAAAAGAGGAGAATAGATAACATGCTGAGGCATGTCAGAGAGAAAGAAATTTCCTTTGAGTGAAGAAATTAGAGGAGGCTTTCTAAAGATGGTGACATGTCTAGTAGACCGATAAACTGGTAGCAGCTTAAAGCTCACTTAAAGAAAGCACTCTAAAGATGCTGTCTTTACTTCTTACATCATAATTCTGAAAAACAAACAAAAAAAATCAATTAAAAATGGTCCAAAAGCTCAACAGGAATAAATACAAGTTGTAAGAACTGAAACCAGAATTTCATATAGTAGTGGCTGAGAAACAGATTTTGGCATAGAATAGACCTATCTTCAACTGTTAACTCTGCCAGTGACCACTCTTGTGGGGATGTTGTGCAAGCAACTTGTCTTTTGCGGCTCAGTTTCCTCAAGTGTACAGTGAGTAGAATAGTAGTAATTACCTTATAGGTTTACTTCGTAAGGAAATCTTTGTAAAGAGTCCAACTCTGATTCTCAGACATTTGTCAAGTTACCAAACTTAGGCTGCCATATTTAAACTGTCAAATGAGGTGGTGAAAATCCTACATGCTTGAAAGATTTTTTAAAAACTACTTCCTGACAGTACTTAAAGACACATGTGCTCCTATGTTCCTTGCAGCACTATTCACAATAACAAACATGGAATGCCCATCAATGGTGGACTGGATAAAAAATATATAGTACACATACAGCAAGAAATAATATGCAGCCATTAGAAAAAAAAAAGGAATAAAATCATTTTCTTTGCAGCAGTACAAGTGCTGCTGGTAGCCATTATTCTATGCAGATTAACACAGAAACAGAAAACCAAATATTGCGTGCTCTCACTTATAAGTAGGAGCTAAACATTGACTAGACAGGGCCATAAAGATGGGAACAATAGACACTAGGGACTACTAGTAGTGGGAGAATAGAAGGAGGGTGAAGCTTGAAAAACTACCTATTGGGTATTATGCTTACTACCTGGGTGACAGAATCATTTGTACACATCTCACTGACATACAATTTACCCAGGTTACAAACCTGCACAATGTACCCTCTGAATATAAAATGAAAGTTTTAGAAAAGTTGTATTTAATTTGTCTTCAAATTTGGTATGTAACTTGTACGGAAGAAATTTTAATCCAAGGAGATTTTGTAATGAGTTAATGAAGAAATTAAAACTACAGGTGATATTGTGCTATTGCTCTCTGACCCAGTGGACGTCTACACGTGCATAAAAATGAATACACCTTCTCTCTCCAGGTTGCAATGGTTCAGTTCACTGATGACCCCAGAACAGAATTTAAACTAAATGCTTACAAAACCAAAGAGACTCTTCTTGATGCAATTAAACGCATTTCATACAAAGGAGGAAATACAAAAACAGGTATGACAAAACAAAAAACACCACCACCACCAACAAAAAAAAAACCAGCTAAGCCTCAGAGTAATTAATTGTTAGTAACTGCTGAAATGACCTTTTGTTTTAAGGCATAGTAATTTTTTAAAAGATTTTTTTTCCTTCATTTAAGAACTTTGTTCCCACCCTTTTCTCCCCAGAAAAACAAAAATGGGAGGGAGTGAAATCGAACTGTTGCCTTTCTTTGTTTCAGGAAAAGCAATTAAGTATGTTCGAGATACCTTGTTCACTGCAGAATCAGGTACAAGAAGGGGCATCCCAAAGGTTATTGTGGTTATAACTGATGGAAGATCACAAGACGATGTGAACAAAATCTCCAAGGAGATGCAATCAGATGGTAAGATATATAAACAACAGTGGCTATTAAATGTAATGCTAGAATTGTTATTTTTCAAAAACAAAAACAAATTTATAGGCTATATTAGCATTACTTAAATGTTTTAAAATATTTCTTCATATTAACTAGACAGTGTAATTTTAAAAATACTTTCTGGTATACAAATCTGTAATTGTACTGCTTTGTTAGAAAAACGGGTTATTTTCTCTTAACACTTTTGTTACACACTGGATGCCCTTTATAAGGAAATCAAGCAATTAAGTATTGTAAGAAAAGGACCAGGGAAAGAACCTTATTACATAAACTCCTCAGCCTCTTAATCATACCTAAATGCCCATCAGTGATAGACTGGATAAAGAAAATGTGGCACATATACACCATGGAATACTATGCAGCCATGAAAAAGAATGAATTCATGTCCTTTGCAGGGACATGGATGAAGCTGGAAACCATCATCCTCAGCAAACTAACACAGGAACAGAAAACCAGACACCACATGTTCTCACTCATAAATGGGAGTTGAGCAATGAGTACACATGGAAACAGGAAGGGGAACATAACACAGCAGGGCTTGTTGGGAGATGAAGGGCAAGGGGAGGGAGAGTATGAGGACAAATAACTAATGCATGTGGGATTTAAAAACTAGATGGCAGGTTGATAGGTGCAGCAAACCACCATGGCACATGAATACCTATGTAACAAATCTGCACGTTCACCATATGTATCCCAGAACTTAAAGAGAGAGAGAGAGAGAGAGCGAGAAAGAGAGAGAGAGAAGGAAGGAAGGAAGGAAGGAAGGAAGGAAGGAAGGAAGGAAGGAAGGAAGGAAGGAAGGAAGGAAGGAAGGAAG
>NW_022436943.1:43762157-43873823 GCF_009761245.1 Sapajus apella
AAGGAAGGAAGGAAGGAAGGAAGGAAGGAAGGAAGGAAGGAAGGAAGAAAAGGACCAGGAAAGAACTTTATTACAGAAACTCCTCAGCCTCTTAATCTGTAAAATGGAGATTCTCACAAGACTGCTGTGAAGATTAAATTACATAAACTATCATGGCAAATAGTCATTCTATTTACTTGCCAAGCATCACATGGTGACCCAACTTAGGTTGCTAGGTCTATTAAGATCTCAGTTTCTACTTCTAAAAAAAAAAAAAAACTGAGATAAGCTCAGTGTCTCTGTTTCAAGTATATTTCATACCACAAATGTTAAAGTAACTTTTAAAAATATGCAACCACAGAGATATTACTCAACTGCAAACTATTTCGTTGCAAGCACAAATTGGGGTGTTGGTCTTCTTGGGTTTCTTTAAAATGGAAAATTTCTTTAGGGGATGATGGAATCATTATCACATACTGAAATATATACATGCAGAACTCTGATGAACTGTAAAGAATGAATTATCCACCCCCATGGGCCTTCCTAAATAAACATATTTTAAACATTTGGACGTGTCTTATATTGCATTATTTGTGTTTTGTACAATTTAAAGTAATCAGAAATCTGTTCTCTGTCTGCCACAGGCTATAGCATTTTTGCAATTGGTGTGGCAGATGCAGACTACTCAGAGTTGGTTAGCATTGGCAGTAAGCCCAGCGCACGCCATGTCTTCTTTGTGGATGACTTTGACGCCTTTAAGAAAATTGAAGATGAGTTAATTACTTTTGTCTGCGAAACTGCATCAGCAAGTTAGTTCTTTGGAATTTGTACTTACTCGTGTTGTTTAATGGCTGAAATATTTGATACTGGTTAAATAATGAGTCTCATCTAGATCTGAGAAAAGAATATTGACTTCCAGAGCTGCTTGTTATATACACACTAAGTTCTGTGGCTTTGAGCACATGGAAGTAAACCTGCCCTTCTCCGTTTAAAGCTTAGATTGATAAAAACCTTCCCTAATCAGATGAGTCTATGTTTAAAAGCAACTGTAGCTAAACAGATGTAGTAAATAATTTTCAATGTATTAAGATGTAAACTGTATTACATCATCTGGGCTACACATTACAAGGAAGATGTGTTCCAATACATACTCTCAGATGATAACCATTGATTTTAATCAACCCAGGAGAGAAGGAAGCTACGGCCCTTTAGTTGTAATAAGGGTCCTTCGTGCATTTCAATCCTTGAGAAACCACAGAAAACCATAGTCACATTTGATTTGGATTCTCTCCACAATCCACTTCCGGAAAGATTATGTTAGTTTCCTGTTCTCAGGACAGGGAAAGCGTGTGTTTGTGAAATATCTGAATTAGAGTTTTATTTTGTTTGTTTGGTTTTCCAGCCTGTCCAATGGTACACAAGGATGGCATTGATCTTGCAGGTATGCTTTATCACAATTTTTTCAAACACAAATATATTACATACCTCTCATTTGGGGATGGGGTTTCTGTTTTTATTTTTAAATCCTTAATAGAAAAATATTAAAATTCAAAATTCTAAAGTGCCATATTCTGTATGTTTATTCTTTTTCTACATTATTATTATTTTTTTTTTTAGGATTTAAAATGATGGAAATGTTTGGTTTGGTTGAAAAAGATTTTTCATCAGTGGAAGGGGTTTCTATGGAGCCTGGTACCTTCAATGTGTTTCCATGTTACCAACTCCATAAAGATGCCCTGGTTTCCCAGCCAACCAGGTATGTTTCCATTGCAAGATTTTAAAGTCAGTTATAAGTTTATTATATCTCACTGTGAAAATGATGTCAACTTGAAATATGGTGTAATAGTCCCTGGTAGGATTTTCCACAATGTTTACAGTAGATGATATTTACGTTTCTTTGTTTAAAAACATTGGACTCACACATACTGCGGATTGAACTTTAATATCTGCTGATCTGAGACAACGTATAAAAATGATTGTTGGGTGCTGTGGTTCATGCCTGTAATCCCAACACTTTGGGAGGCCAATATGGGAGGATCACTTGAGCCAAAAGTTTGAGACCAGTTGGGCAACAAAATGAGACCCAGCCTCTACAAAAAAATAAAAATAAAAAAATTAGCTGGACAATGTGATGTGCACCTGTAGTCCCAGCTACTCTGGAAACTGAGGTGGGAGGATCGCTTGAGCCCAGGAGGTTAAAGCTGCAGTGTGCCATGATCACGCCACTGCACCTCAGCCTTAGTGAAAGAGCAAGACCCTGTCTTAAAAAAAAAAATGATACTTATATAGCACTACTACTAGGCATCGTTCTAAATGCTTTATGTACATTAACTCACTCAAACCTCCAAACACCTCTATGAAAGTAGATTCCAGCATTATCTAAATTTTACAGATAGTGAATCAGAAACACAAAGAAGCTAAATTACTTGAGTGAGCTCACATAGTTAAATGGCAATCTTGGAATTTGTATCCAGCAATCAGGCTCCAGTGCCCAGACCTGGAACCATTTCACAGTAGTGCCGTAGTTCAAATGGTTTCGATTTTTTTTTCCCATTTATTTATTTTATTGCATTTTAGGTTTTGGGGTACATGTGAAGAACATGCAAAATTGTTGCATAGGAACACACGTGGCAGTGTGATTTGCTGCCTTCCTCCCCATCACCTACATCTGGCATTTCTCCCCTTACTATCTCTCCCCAGCTTCCCACCCCCCACCGTCCCTCCCCTATTTCCCCCCAACTGACCCCAGTGTGTAGTGCTCCCCTCCCTGTGTCCATGTGTTCTCATTGTTTAACACCCGCCTATGAGTGAGAACATGCGGTGTTTGATCTTCTGGTCTTCTGTCAGTTTGCTGAGAATGATGGTTTCCAGGTTCATCCATGTCCCTACAAAGGACCCAAACTCATCGTTTTTTATGGCTGCATAATATTCCATGGTGTATATGTGCCACATTTTCCCTATCAGCAGCTCTAGAAAGTTGAAGAGTAGTAATCAGGTTTATATAAAATCACATTATTTAGCTGCTTTATAGATACATTTGCCTTATTCTTGTTTTTATCTCTGAATCCCCAGAAAATTAGATGGTGTCTGTCCACACTGAGGGCGGATCTTCCCCACCTGGTTCACTCAGACTCACTTGCTAATCTCCTGTGGAAATGCCCTCACAGATATACTCCAAAATAGTGCTTTACCAGGTTTCTAGATATTCTTTAATCCAGTCAAGTTGACACCTAACATTTACAGTCACAAGACCTTTGTTAGTTTATTTGCTGATGTATCTTAACTGTATGTTACAATGTCTGGCATATAGGTGACACTCAAAAAATACTTGTGGAATGGACAAATGAATTAACGAATACATAAATAAATGAATATTTTTATCTAAGCAAACTAAACTTTCATTTTCAAACTTATGCAAAAGTTTCACGTTTATTTGTTCAATTAATAACTATTAGAGAGTTTCTACTATATGTAAAGGGCTGTATTTTTTTTGCTTGGAGGAAGATTTAAAAAGTAAATGAGTGATCACCTTAGTTGTTAGAGAGACAAGACTATATTGTAGGTTGGGCTCTTCAGGAAGCAGATTTTCTAGCAGATATTAGTATGTGGGAAGTCGATAAGGGCATTCCCTCGTGGAAGGGAACAGCAGGAAGCAGGATGGGGCAGAGGGAGAAGTCAAGCTGTGAAGAATCTCAATAAAAGCCTCCACTCACTCAGAGGAGTTCTGTAAATGGTATGGCCCTTCAGAGCTGTCTCCCATTGGGTTCAGGGGTTCAGGTCCTTATATTTCCTCAATGACCAGTCATTGAAAATAAGCTACCTAATAAGGTGGCATGACCTTGGGAAAGGCATCCTTTTTCAGCCAAGACAATTTCTGAAGGGGGATTGGTGTCTGAAAAGTGTCTGTAGACAACACTCCCAGGACGAGGGATAGTGTACCCTTAATTTTTGAAGGTGGATCTGGATGGTGCGACACAGATGGGAATGCAGTTGACTACAGTGTGTAGTAGAGAGTGATAATGTCATAACTTATGTTATTCAAAAGGATAATAGATCAACATTATTACATGAAAACCTTTGACACTACTAAAATGTTCAATGAGAAGTGACTGATTAGGTAAGTGATAAAATGGACAAGAGAGGATTGTGTATCCATGAAATATCATACTCTTAAAAATATTTAAGGAAATGGAAAATAACTATTAAATGGTGCTAAGAAAAAAAAGGGACACGTGATATGAATTGGACAAATGCACACATTCTTTACGAAATTAGATTACTCCCACAGTCATCTAGTTGGTGTTAATGGTAGTCTTTTCTGTTTTTCCAAATCTCGTGTAATGAAAACGTATTTGCTTTGTAATGAAAGGAGTAACTTTTTGGAGGAAGGATACAATAAAGCAGAATTTTCTTCCTACATTCAGGTACTTGCACCCAGAAGGATTGCCCTCCGACTACACAATCAGTTTTCTATTCCGGATTCTTCCTGACACTCCACAGGAGCCATTTGCTCTTTGGGAGATTTTAAATAAAAATTTTGACCCATTGGTTGGGGTTATTTTAGACAGTAAGTATATTCATTGAGATCACATTTACACATACATGTATGAATCATGTATGTGGCATGCCATCTTGCCTGTTTGTGTATATTACAGAGTAACTGTAATACATAATCTTATGTGAAAATACTAAACAATGAATTATATAGCAGTTGATTTACCCTTTCTCTCATTCTTTGAACAAGTATTTCTTGAGTTCCTATTTTGTGCCAACACTAGGCCTGGATGCAGTAGTGAGGAAGGTGAAGAGAGAAAAACAATTTTTCTTGGGATAGGGAAAACTACAGAAAGGTCATTGGAGGGTCAATGGGAGGGGTGGGACCACGGTTCCTTTTTTGGACATGGATGTGATAAATGTGAGATGCATATTTGATATCCCAGAGTGTATGTCAGATTGCATATTTAGAAGGAATTCTGGGATGGAGATACACATTGGAAAGTTGTGTGTCTTTGCTATACAAGCCATAAGACTGGGTGGGATTATCTAGAAAATGAGTCCAGAAAGAGCAGAGAATAGGTCTGGAGGCTGGGAAATGCCAGTGTGTGGAGGCTGGAAAGTTGAGGAAGAGCCAATGAAGGAAGTTTCTTAAACTCGTGCCCACATGTTCTTGGATGTTGTACACGATGATCACGTAAGCAGATCAAGCTTTTGGTTAATATCACTGAATTTTCTATATCTAGTTTTAGTTTAGGACTCCAGTGAAGCTAGGAACCAAAATTTGGAGGCTGTTGCTAGGTGCTAAGTCAAACATTTGGATAAGGAAACTATTAAGCTTGTTTCCAACTAGTGTTAGTAAAAGGATTCTTCAGTACACAGAAACTAATCAACAACAAAATATGATATCGTGGAAGCATTTCACAATGATATTAAAACTAAGGAAAGGCTGTAGATTGAAAGCGTATACATTACTAACTCTATATATACCTTGGGCTTGAAAACAAATTTTCTCAAAATGATTAATACTAGCTTGCTCCTTTTAAAAACAGAAGAATTAATTTGTATCATAAGAATGAATTTGAAAGAAAATATTCATAACTTTTAAATAATAAAATATTTCTTGCAATAGGAAGAATTTAAGATTAGAAAAGTTTGTGCTTGTGTGGTCATAATAAATGAAATATCTTGGGTGGCATAAGTTGCACATCCTAGGAAAGTTGGTTGCTGCAGCGGGTTAAAAAGACAAAAGGACTGGTTTCTAGTCGTTAAGGTTTGATAAACTTAAAGCAGCTCTGTCTGCCTCTACTCCCAGCTTTGGACAATTTCTCCCAAGAGAGTGATGGGGATGAGAGTCTGGGCAAGAAGTACAGAGGAAGAATATGTGTAAGGGTCTTCGCTTCACTGTCAGCACCATGGGGTTAAATCAGTTCATGTAGCCACTGAAAGTGTGCAGGAACCTGGGAACTGTAGATCACTTCCTTACCCATCACATCGTTCTAAATACAGCATCAAAACAAAAGATGTGTTATTATGTTTTGAGTTGAATTTTAGAAAAAAATTCACCTATTTTAATTATTTCTAAAATATTTTTATTTTTCTTTCAATAGATGGTGGGAAAACTCTAACATATTTCAACTATGACCAGAGTGGGGATTTTCAAACTGTTACTTTCGAAGGACCGGAAATTAGGAAAATTTTCTATGGAAGCTTTCACAAGGTTAGTAATGCTTTTATGCATATATTCTTTATTCTGTTTGCTTTTGAACAAAGCTATTGAAAAGAATTCCATAGGGCTTTGGATGTCAAATTCCAACTGGAGTGAGAATTACCTTCGTGCTTGTTAACATATCCAGAGATTCTGATTTGGTAGTTCTGAGAGAGGACCCTGAAATGTACATTTTTTTGCAGGTGTTCCAGAAAATAAGGGGGCCACCTTTCCTCATTGAGGAACAATGTAGTTAAGGTTACTGTATTACCAAGTAGACAGTTACTCATTTGCTGCATCTGTGCCATGTAGAAAAGTTTGCTGGTCTGGCTGGTGCAACTAGCTATCTACCAGTGCAGGTGAAAGCACAGTCAGCTGAATCATCTTAAAATTTGCAGATAGAGATTACTGACTGCACTGATATTTTTACATACATACAAGTATAGCCCATGACTGTCATCATAACAATTACCCCGTGGAAAAATTTTGTAAAATCTAAGTGTACTTGTCATTATTATAATAACTCAGCACTTGTGATAGAACTATGTTCCTTAACATTTGCTTCTCGGAAACACTTCTGTGTTGATGGCTGGGGTGGACATCTACCAACATCTACTGCTTCCTTTGTGTTTGGTGAATAAACCCACTGATCTGTGGTGTTAAGCAGTGTAACACCTACACTGCAGGATGAGCAGAGCATTTACTAGCTGGTGCAGAAAAATGCTTCGCCTCCTAACCAGGCTCTCCCTGCCCTTTTAGAATGAGAGGAGGGAAGCATGCATGGTAATTTTCCTGGCTTCTGTCTCATGGCCTAGAATGCGGTCAAATCAATCGAATTTATGCAACTTTGCTACTTTCTGTGGCTTTGAATGTCATATACCACATAATTACGTTAAGAACAATTGCTAAAAAACAAAAAACAAACAAACAAACAAAAACACTATATTTTTCCTGTTTAATAGGACTGTACTACCAGAGGAAAAGGTATCTGAAAAGAACATGATATACAGGTGGAGATTTATTAGTTCATGGCTCAGACTGGTCCCATTAGCAGCTCTTTGGACTTAACATTGTTTACTCAGCAAATTCTCTTGGCATGATTATTTTCTTGGTTATGCAGAGTCTATTGCAAAATAGCAAAAAAAAGAAAATTGCATGGGAGATGAAAAGCATTTGAGATTTCATGAGTGTTAAAAGAAACATTGTCATTTTAGCCCACGGTTTAGGCACGAACTTGTAATTCTCATTCCAAAGAATCCTTTCTAAGTCTTAGGTGAAGGTTAAGTTTTGTTTCCTTACCAGAAGAACTCAAGAAGTGAAGTTCATTAAAAATCAATTTAAAATTTATAAACCCTCAAGTTTTTAAAAGTTATGTGAAGAAAGACTTCCCTCAGCTTTACAATGTTCATAAAGCCAAAAAGCCAAATGAGGAAGAAAAAAGGCTTCTCATGTGAGAAAATACTTTATAATAGACCTATTAATAGAACATCTCAATGCAAATTCAATTTGTAGAAATCAAATTCTATTTGTTCATGGACTTATAAGTGAATAAATACTTTACCTTAATTTCTCATTGATTTTCAGTTTTATTTTGTACACTTTGGTTATGAAGTGTGGGCCCAAAGTTTCTTTCAAAAAGTTTTAAATATATAAATGGACACTTAAGTGCAAACAAAGAAACAAAATATCTTTGAAAAATTTTCAGCATCTCCTTTTGTAAAACAAAAACAAGATTTTTAAGCATGTGAATAACTCCCCACAAGTTAACAATTCTTAAGGCAGGGGTATTTGAAGCTAAGTTTTCTAGCACCCAGTATGAAAATTTCTGTAATCTGTAATAATGGAAAGTGTTCTAAGGTTCAGAAACACATAAGAATTGAATTAGATTCTAGCAAATGATTGTAACAGAGATGTTAATAAGAAGCAAGGAATGTGGTGAGGTTTATTCCAACCATGTTTCTATACTTGGGCAATAGTTTATTCCTTTTTGAAGGAAAAGGATTCTTAAGGGTCCCACTGTTGACTTACATTATTTGTATCATGATCTAACTTAAATAAAGCATGAAAGAAAAATTGGTGTAAGTCCATGTTCTTTCAGCTCATATACAACAATGAAACAAAAATGAAGTTGAGCAAAACCAGTAAAATTAAAAGTAACACTGTCTTAATATGAAAGAAGACATTATTTCATTGACATTCAGTTTCTGCTTATAATGTGAATACAGTACTAGCTACTATACCTCCCATAATCTTGATTGTATTGCCCAAGATTTTTTTTGTTTGTTTGTTTTTTAACTACCATGATACCATAAACAGATCTGTAACTTCTTTTGGTTTTTACTTTGGGTGAAACCATAATTTACCTATTAATTTCACCCCATAATCTTGATTGTATTGCCCAAGATAGTTTTTCTTTCAACTACCATGATACCTTAACAGATTTGTGACTTCTTTTGGCTTTAACTTAGGGTGAAATCATTATTTACCTGTTAATTTCACTCTTTTAGCTCATCAGTCTGCCAGAACAAGTACTGTAGTACTCGTGAGGCTAATACCATCATAAGTTACAAGGCATAGATAAGCACTGAAATGTTATGGCAGAACTTGGACATAGTGTGGTTATCTAGTTCACCTAGAATATACCACCACTGACTGTCACCTAAATAATAACACAGACTTTTACAAGTCCTCACAAAGAATGTGTAGACTTCTTCTGAAAATATGATCATGGACCTCCAGATTCTTGAGATTCTAGTTTGAGAAAATTGCACTATCTGCTAAGCTAAACGGCTTTATTTTATTTGAACCTGGCGTCACCAGAAAGCATTCCTTCTTTCCTCTCAGATTCTAGATCTTCTTTCCTCATCCTAAATTAAATAAATATTTTTAAAGTGTGGTTTGCCAACCACTTGTAGTACCTTGGATGATTTTTGGTGATATATCAACAAGAATTTTTAATTTTAATATTTTTGTTATTTTTAATGTGCATTCAGAAAAGGCATACCTAGCACAGCAGTCCTGTGATTTCAAAGATGCAATTGCTCTCCAGTTAGGCCAGACTTTGAAAAGTGAATCCTTTCAAAGCCGTTTTAAAAAGAAGTGTTAATTAGAGAAAAATAGCGATGGTACTTGAATGTGGGAAAATCATGGAGATGATAAAGGGTAAATTTTGTCTTCTAGCAAAATACGTGATGACAGAATTCCTTCTCTTCTCTTTCATACTTTGTAATGATGAGTCATACAGTTATACAAATGTAGTTGATATTTCCTTCTGTTTCTTACCTCCTAAAACATCTTACTTTTATCTAGCTACACATTGTTGTCAGCAAGACTTTGGTCGAAATGGTTATTGACTGCAAGCAAGTGGGTGAGAAGGCAATAAACACATCTGCTAATATCACATCAGATGGTGTAGAAGTACTAGGGAAAATGGTTCGATCAAGAGGACCAGGTGGAAACTCTGCCCCGGTAAGTAAATAAATGCGTGAAGCTGTGTTATTGTTAAAGGGGAGAAATCCTTTTAAAGTACATTAGCTATTTTCCAGGGGAAATGTTTGACAAAAAGGTGGGTGGATGGATGGATGGATGGATGGATGGATGGATGGATAGATAGATATATAGATAGATGGATAGATAGTGGCCTCTTTGAATGAATTAAACATGTACATTCAAAGCTTGTGGCAGTAGGCTTCTTCTATGTTATACAGAGTATGCATTAGGAATTAGACTAGTTTATTTTCTAAATGCATTTTAAATGGTAAAATATTTATCACATGGTTTGGGGCATAAATGGTTTTTAGAAAAGAATTACAGCTGTAAATGAACCTCATTTATATAAGCAAATACAAGTCCATACAAAATTAGCAAATATTACACACAGGAAATTGACATAAGCCTCTTATTTGGGTAGATTTGGGCATTTTAAAACTAGTTTTTTGCTATTACTAATTTAAAGTTTACCCTTTAATTATTAGTGGTTATTTAAGTAACATACCATTCTAAGATAATATATTTTTTATCATACAACATGGAGTTTAAATCTGGGAGAGTTCCAATTGGCAGACACTCCCATCACTCATTACCCACAAAAAAAAAGAATAGTGCACACAGTTTTTTTGTGTGTGTTAACACTGTGCATTCACAACTAATTAGCAGCGTTCTCTAATTTGAGTCATTCTACAATTTGTGAGGCATTTTACTGTTGTAAACAATCCTAACTATTCTAATCTATGCTTCTCTTATGTAATAGTACAATCAAGATAATTATCAATTACTATTGTCTCCCACTTTCACAGATCTGTAGAATTAGCCAGTTATACAAGAGCTGGTAGTTCTCAAAGACTTTTTAAGCTAAAGATCACCTTGTAAAAATGAAATCCTATACTATGTCAAATAAATAAAATAGACCCGTGGTTCTAATTCCAGGCACATGTCTGTAGTAACTACTTGGGAGGCTGAGGCAGGAGAGTCGCTTGAACCTGGGAGGCAGAGGTTGCAGTGATCGTGCCACTGCACTCCAGCCTGGGTGACAGAGCGAGACTCCATCTCAAAAAAAAAAAAAAAAAAAGGGAAACCATTCTAGGTATATGATAATACTATTACTAATATTTTCTTAATTTTAGAAATAACGAATATAAGGTTTCTGAAAGTTAGTAAGCATTCACTTAAGAACAGCCATTGTTATTGAACAAAGTCAACAACACATTCTCCATTCTCCATCCCACCTTTTTCAGACTCTAGCACTTGATTATTGATAGTCACACACTATTTTCTTTCTCTTTCATATATCCACATTTCGCTTCTCTAATCAGATTATAAATGCCTCAAAATAGAAACCACGTCATTGTCTTTGTTTAAAACCACCTTACATCACAGTGTCTGATCAATACTGATGAACAGAGTAAGTTCTCAAGAAACATTTGATAGAAATTAAATAAAATATTGTCTGTTCAAATTGTATTATGTCTTTCCTTAAAATTTTGTCTTGCGTATATTCCATGTGTGATGTTGACAGTAGTCCAGTAATATATATTATACTCTCTCCAAATTATTTTATAATTATAATTACAATATATTTCGCAGTTATAGTTTTGTAATTGTATTATAAACTACACTGTATGTAATAATTATACTCCAAATAGATGACCAACTAAATATGAATGAATTTCTTTCTGAAAACGAAAGTGCCTGCAGGTTTCAGCCTGCTGATAATCAATCTTTACTTTTGGCCATGAAAGAAATGCAATTAAACAGAGCACTCTCTGTGATTACTTCCAACTACTAGTAGACAAAGGAGAATTATAGAAGTCAATAATTAAAGAGTTCTTTGTAAGGCTAGTAGGAAAAAAGTCATAGCATTTGTTAGAATCTAGAAGTCTACAAAGGATTACTAACTAGATTTTCAGGCTGCCCACTTACTGAAGAATTTGATTATGTTGAAATGAATGTATTAGGTTAGATCTCAAGAATGTGATTGGAAACTCAGACCTGCTTTTTGAGGGGTATTTATTAATCGTTTCAGTACAAAGTAAGATAAGTCTCAGTTTCAGTTTTAAACTTAGACATCACAGACTGCCAATCTAATCTTGATATACATTTGTACTCTAATACCTAGAAAAAGGGAACGTGTGTTGTGCAAATTGTGGATTCTAGGAGGAGTAATTATATGAGAGAGATGAGTAACTTATAGTTTCCACTCCCTGCCAAATCCAGCAATTATTCAATAAATGCCAGATGGTGGAAGAGTCTAAAGATTTAGTCTTTAAAGAAAATACATTCTTTCTAAACCATAATTTAGTAGAATATAGATTAATGGATTTAAGGAAACAGTAACTACTCAATAGAAATCACTCACGTTCTTAATAAGATCAGCTGGTGTTCAGCAATGCAATATTCTATAGGCAGTAACAGTCTGTACTGGACTAAACTAGCAAGTAGGCTTAATTCATCTGTCTCTATACATGTGGAATGAAACTTAGCAACTGTGCTACTACTTTCCAATTATTTTTTCCTAAGAAGTTTCTCCTGGATTTCTGTTACCTAATGAAATGATTCTAGGAAAGTCTTGAGCTTCTGGCATATGATCACATACCTTATAGTGCCTTTCTTCTGCCTTCACAAATCTAATACTTAGGTAATTATCCAATTGGCATATATTTAGCTCCCTGCTGTTCAAATAAAAGAGACGTATGAGTTATGCCATGGAGTTGTCTATCATTTTAGCCACTGACTTACAGCTTTTATATAGAAATCAATAGTAGACTAGTTGATGATTCTACAAACATTGTTTGAAAACGAGTGTTAAATTGCTAAAAAAAAAAAGGATATTTTCACATGAACTATCTATTTTAAGCTTTAAAATTATAATGGTGACTAATAGTTATTACACCCCTGCTGGGAGCTACGCAGTGTGTACTTTTCTGGGATTATTTCATTTAATTCTGTAATAATACTAGAAAGAGTTACATCTTCGCTACTCTGTAGATACAGAAACAGACTTTAAGAAGCTAGGGTCAGGTCCCCTTTCAAAAAGTGAGTATAGTGAGATAAGAGACTATATCCGACTCCTAAGATCATCTGCCTTTCATCCCAGTGCTGCTTCCATTAGGTTGGACTCTGATTGTTACAGGATAAAGCAGAGAAGGGAGTTTGGTCTGTACCAGAGACTGTATGTCCTATCTGTTCATCGACAGATTCAGTTATTTGAATTGCAACCTTGGGAGCAAAGTGATCAAAACTTACCCCCAAGTGTGACTATACCTAAAAATTCTAATACCAACAAGTGTAATAGCTATTGATTTTTATTTTCTAATTTAATCGGTACCTTTGTGGTTTCCCTTGAATTCAATAAATTGATTAGAACCAATTAAAAACACCCAGTTCAATAGTAGACAAGTGGTAAATGCACAATCTTAGTTTTGTGATGGCATAGATAAAAGTTAAACATCAAATTACAAACAGAAAATGGTTTAGTTCCTCAGTACTCTTTCACCAGTATTCTTGTGCAGTGTAAAGTTCTCTAAATATTTGTATAAGTTCAGATACAGCTTTACTTTAAATTATAAACTTAGTTATAGTATGTTAGAAAAAAAAATCAGAGAATAAAATTTGGCACTGAGTGGAAAGTGGAGCCAGGGGTACATTTTAATTCCCATTCAGAGATCAAAATGACTCAACTGCTGAGAAACATTTTAATGTTATTTTCATGCTAACATTTGACCCCAGGTGACTTGCGTTTTGTGCAAAATCAGACAAAAATGTCTAACAATGAAAAATGAGCATTTGTAATTGGCTAAGTATTCCCTTGAAAGACATGATGAAAAGTGAAAGTAGGTTTTGTGTCTCTTCTTCTTCTTCTTTTTTTTTTTTTTAGCAAAGATATATCATTTATAATTTCCAGTAGTTATAAAAAAGTTACAAAAGTTAAAAAAAAAGGGCTGCTTCTTACATTAGGTCTCTAAAATATTCTTTCTTTTGAGCCACACTATCTTGCATTTTTAAGATACTCAAATATGAGATCTTTTGACTTACCATCTTGTACTGTCTCCTGTATAATTTGTACAAATATGCATATTATTGCTTTTGGAATAAAAGCCAGAGGCTTTTTTTTTCTCTCTTTTAATCAATCCCCTAAAATGTGCCTTGGAAATAATAGTCCCTAAATAAGGGCTGAGGAATCTAAACTATTACAAGTGCAAACAATTATGAATAAATTTGTTGTGCTCAAAGAAAAAGCTGCTGACATCATCTAACTTGCAAAAGAAAAGTCAGCCCACGTAACATTCCTGAAATTATAATATTGGTTTCATTCAGCACTTAGTAGGCATTCAACCCCTGAAATAAATAAATTGAGCTCCAAAGAGTCCCAATAACGTCATAAGGCAGAAATCTAGCGAAAGGTTTGTATGTAGACATGAGACTGTTATAGGTGATTAGTTGGTGAATGTTTATTTGAAAAACTTCAAGAAATCTTGATGTATACTGGGGCTAGTGAAAGACCTTTTCTTTAAGTCTTTCCATTCATGAAAATGTTTTTTGCTCTGAGGGCTCTATTCAGAAATGGAAAATTTGTTAATGGATAAATGATTTGCAGACTTAGCTGAATCTATCCAATGCTGTCATAATGGGACCTATTTAATAAATGTCCCCAGACAGAATGGCATTGTGAGATTAGATTGGGCTCTCTGCATTTTAAATGTTAGATCAAAGATAGTGCATGCATTTTTAAAATAAACCACAAGAACATGGGGCATGCCATTTAAATCTCAAACAGAACTAACCCTTCAACATGTGGTTACATTATTTAAATCATCCCTGGACCTGTTCCACAGAATGGACCTTGCTATGATCATAACCCATAGCAGCGATCTGAAGATTTAATAATATGTGCAAAGTACTTAGGATAGTGCCGGGCAAACAGTAACATTCATTCTGCAAATGTTTGTTGCTATTGTTGTTATTTGCTAAGATTTTTCTCAATCAAAACATTTCATAGATATTATTGTGGAAGAAAACTACTATTATATTTCTGTCCACAATACTGTCAGCGCCATTTTGATTCTACTTTTTTGGCCTTTTTATTGTATGTACACCTGCCAACTATATTCCAGGCACTGTTCTAAATATTTCCTCTATACTAACTTATTTAATCCTCACAACCGCATGAATACAGATGAGAAAACTGAGTCTCCAAGGCATTAAATAATTTGCTCAAAGTAACTCAGTTTGTCAGTGGAGGAGTCGGGGATGACACCTAGGCAGTCTAACTCCATCATCTCAGAATCCCCATGCTCTTTGAAATATTTGTTATTTTCGTTGTCATTGTTTATAAAAATAAGCTATAATGTATTTTTTCAAATGTTTTAATTTTATTAGGTTGGTGCAAAAGTAATTGCAATTTTTGCCATTACTTTTACACCAACCTAATAAACACTTAATTTTTTACTAGACATGATATTTTTTTGTTTGGTTGTCCTGCACAGGCTCAGTTATCATATCCTTGGATGGTGGAGGGGAACTTAAACCACCTAGGAAAACACAGTGAGCCATGCATAGGTTTCTGCAGACAGCTCAATAAATGTATATAGGATCAAGAAAATAAGATGCTTTGTCTCATGGATTTGCTTTCAAAATTCAAGGGTTATTTTATTGATCAGTTGGAATGAATGTTTGCAATAAAGCAAGTTACTTGAGTATAATGACAGAAAGCCCTATTTATTTTGTCTGCTGTCAGAACAAGTTCTTTTGTGATAGTGCATGCAGTTTTAATAACATGTTTCAATAGTTCTATCTACTTGGGCATTATCATTTTTCTAGAAGATGTTTGGCAAAGGAAGGGTAGTACCATCTGGGAAACAATAAGGAAGGCACCAAGAGCTCCAGCTGAAAACACCACTCGTCAAAAGGGAGATTACAGTTTTAAAATGAAAACAATTTCACCCTTCTCCCAGATCAGTAAGAAAGCACACTCTTACTATTTGAAAATAAGGTAGGAAGAAATATAGTAGAAATGATTGGGTCATTAAGCTAGTGTTAGCTCTTAATGATGTTATGATGATGTTTCTGTATATTTCAACATGTACATTGACTTATCACCAACATACGTGAGTGGAGCAAGCCTGTCTAAATATTTATGGCATGATCAATGACTTAAAAATACATATAGCTTACATTCTCACAATACTGAATGTGAAGCTGTCATGACATTTTCCACGTTGTATACAGTATTTGTGTGCTTCTCTCTTACTCCAAGTTCTTCTAGGTCAGGACTATGATTTTTTACAAAAAAGTTTGCATTCTAAAAGTCTACGTCATATCTGGCTTACATTATGCACTGAAGAAAAGGTTACTGAGTGTGTGTACAAAGAAGTGAAGTGAGAATTAATAAGCCTTCCTGAGTGCTTATGATATGCCACATATTGTGGTAGGTGACATAAAGATGAGTTTAGTAACGTGAATAATTTATTGTGTAGTGGGAGGTGTGCTATAGAGGAGACATATGGAGTGTTGTGTGATTGCAGAGTCATTTGGGAACAGCTATGATGGGCTTTGCAAGGAAGACTTTAACAGAGGAGCTAAGCTTACTCTTTGGGTAGAAAGGGGAGGGGAAGTTGTGATAAGTAAGAAGGTTTAGATGATGGATGAGTAATTATAGACAAAATCTTAGATCACTGTGTGTTTGAGGAAAAGAATTAGTTTGATATTGCTGGCATTACTTTTTAACTTACTGTAATGCATTATTAATATATTGATATTTTGTTATAGAATACGTAACGTAAAATCATAATTTTGATTTATACATATTTTATTGAATCACAATTTTCTTTTTAAATCATAGTTCCAGTTACAGATGTTTGATATTGTTTGTTCCACGTCATGGGCCAATACAGACAAATGCTGTGAACTTCCAGGCTTGGTAAGCATTCTTCCTTCGTTTCTATTGATTCCTTAAACTGTATTTAATCTTCTGGAAATGAGAAGCTATTTCTCAACATTCAGATCATAGGCAATTCATTGAGATTATAAAATTAGAGGTAATAAGGAGGTATGTCTGAAATTAACAAGATTTCTCCTGTGTGACCTAGGATCACATACGGGGTGAATGGCACAACTCAGAGGGTACTATTTACACATAGTTAAGATGTTCCAAAATTCCATTGTCTCATGAAGCCCTTAGTGTCTCAATTTTTTCTTGGCACCACTAAGCCAAAAGAAACGCCTTGCAGCTCCAGTTATGAAATAATAGGTCCAAATATCTTATTAAATATTTATGTCCTAACAACTCAGTAGCCATATATAGTAACAATGTACATACATTGAAAGAAAAAAAAGATATTTATATTTTATTCTTAAATGACCAAAATTGCTTACTGATGGGATGTGTGTACATACTGAGCCCTGCAGCATATCTTATATCTTGGGATCAGATTGGCCATTGCCATCCTTACTTCTTTATCTACGTTGCTTTTTTTCATAGTACTTGCCTTTCATCATAGCAACTCTCTTTGTAAATTAGGGCATCATCCAAAAAAGGTATTGCAGTCTCGAATATTGAAACTACAAACTACCCTGAGCTTGTCATTCATACAAAGTCCAATGGGTACCGAATATTGCTGTGCTTCTCTTAAAATTTTAAAACATTCACAAGACCCCTGTGAGTTCAATATAGTGCCCCTGGGTATCTTGATGCATACTTTTAGAACTGGAGTCATAATCTACATGCCCTGTATGTGATGCTACTAGAAAACTAAACATTTAAAAGTTATTTATACCAATTTATGGTATAAATATTTATGTCCTAACAACTCAGTAGCCCATATAAAATACAATACACATCAATTGAAAGAAAAAAATGATATTTATATTTTATTCTTAAATAACCATGACTTCTTACTGCTGGGATGTGTGTATACTTACATATATGTGTGTGTGTGTGTGTGTGTGTGTGTGTATACTTACATATGTATTATGTATATATATGTAAGCTGGCATGGATGACTGTCATGGTTGGACAGTAGCCATGTCTTAATAATTAAACCTAGAATTCTCTAGAACATGGGGAGGCCTTCATGAAGTCTGCGAGATTTGACCTTATAACTGTATTAGTTTGTTCTCACATTGCTAATAAAGACATACCCAAGACTGGATAATTTATAAAAGAAGGAGCTTTAGTTGACTCACAGTTCAGCAGGGCTGGGGAGGCTTCAGGAAACTTACAACAAAGCAGAAGGGAAGCAAACATGTCCTTCTTCACATGGTATCAGCAAGGAGAAGTGCAGAATGAAGGTAGGGGAAAAGCCCCTTATAAAACCATCAGATCTTATAAGAACTCACTATCATGAGAACAGCATGGAGGTAACCACCTCTATGATTCGGTACCTGGCTTACATTATGCACTGAAAAAAAAGTTACTGAGTTGAAAAAGTTACTCCACTGGGTCTTGCCCATGACGCATGGGGATTATGGGAACCATAAGAAGATGAGATTTGGGTGGGGACACAGCCAAACCATATCAGTAAGACTCACTATATCAATAAGCCAAGCCATATCAGTAAGACTTAACACCAGCTCACAACATCTACTGAAAGCACCAAAGTCATGGCAGCCTGTGTTTGAGAAGGAAGCAACTTATTTTTCTTCACCAAGTTTCTAGTAAACTCTGATGAGAAATTCAATCAGAGACACCTCAATGTTATGCTTAAGGGCAGCTAGATTGGAAATTGGCAGGACAAACTCTTGGAATCCTCTATTGTATCAAACAAAGATGTGATCACCAGTTTTTCTATTAAGGACTCTTCTGGTTCCTTTTCTCTTTGCTTGTCTCATTGAAGAGGCATAAATTCCATAGTAGGAAGACATGGTGCGGTAATAGTCAGCAGCACTGGCAAAACCATCACTGAATCTCTGGTTACATATGGCCTGTTCTTAGCCTTATTTCGGGATCTTTCAGAATACTAAAGTTTGTGTTTCACTCTAGCTGGCCAGATTTCAGGCCAGATGTGTTCACAGGGGGTTTGAACTGAAATCTTTTACTGTTTTCCAACATTTAGAGAAAAGTATATACACCATGTAACAGGCATTTACTCAACATGTTCTGGCTTTCTGTTGTGAATGTTTTAGAGACTCAGGTTATTTTCAGTTTGGCAATTTAACTGTCATCTGTCCTCTATTTGGCTCTAATTTTATTTTCCCCCAAAGTCTTAAATAATGACTAGTATTTTCTCTATCCAAGGGGACTGACGGATTCCATGAAGTTCTATGGTATCTTATCCCAGTGCTGAGCTCATTTTGGCTGCTGCTCTAAATGGGATATTTATAAATTGTTCAATAGCTGTTAGCAGGTGCTCTGTCTTCCTCTACGTTCTAGTAACTCATTCAGATATATTCAGCCTTCCATTAATAATCTATTTTGTAATGTCACATGACAACTATATTCCCTAAGAAAGAAGAAAAATGTTCTCCTATTCCAAAGCCTTAGATCAACGCTGTGATGTTTTTCTTACTTTCAACCACAGAATGTGAGCAGTTGTGGAAATCGTCACAGGGAATTGATAATGAGTTTAAACATTAATTTTATTTTGATTTTCTTTGTTTTAGTGTAGATATAGTTGTTTTGATTGAGTACCCCAACAGATTTTCTTTTATCCTTTGAAACAGAGAAAATATAGCATAAAAAGTTTCAAGATCTTTAATTCACAGAGTACTAATACTCCAACAAAATTAAATACTAATCAGGATTTTTTTTTTTTGTATCCACTTCTGATTGTCTTTTCTCACCTGGATTCCCAAGCTCATTTTAGCAGCAACCATTGATAATAGTGATTATCAGTGACCAGAAGGTACCCATTCATTTTTCTATACAGAAAAGATTTTGTAATCAGGAGTGGATTCTATGCCTTTCTAATGCGCACTTAGAAATCTAAAAATATCTTAAACTGTTTTCTTTGAGCCAATAAAGCCATTTGTGTAAATTGTCATGCTAATGGTTGTGCTTTTTTGTTGTTGTTTATTTTCAGAGAGATGATGAGTCTTGTCCAGATCTTCCACGTTCCTGCTCCTGTTCTGAAACTAATGAAGTAGCTCTGGGACCAGCAGGCCCACCAGTAAGTCTTGCTGAGTTCAGCCTTAAATGTTCTTTAATAATGTCAATAGTTATCATTTGTGTGTCTAATATGTGTTGTCTACTGTACTAAATGGCTATTACTCACTTAATCGTAGGAGTAAAGTGAGACACAGAGATGTTAGGCAACTTGATTAAAGAACACAGCTTGGAGGAGCTGGGCTTCAAATCCAAGTCTCCATGACTCCTAGAGATGATGCTCCTCACCATTGTGCCATATGGGGTCTTGTACTAGTCTTTACACAAAATCTTTCCAATAAGCTACTATGGTTAATTTTCAGTGTGAATATTTCAAACTAGGTCCTTTACTTGTACCTGTGAGAGTTGCATACACCTGCTTTGTCCACTCTCTCTCTCTCTTTAAACTTTTACTTTAGGTTCAAGGGTACATGTGAAGGTTTGTTACAAAGATAGGTAAATTCGTGTCATGGAGATTTGTTGTACAAATTATTTCATCACCCAACTACCAAGTCTAGTACTCAATAACTATTTTTCTGCTCCTTTCTGTCCCTCCATCCTCAACCCTCAAGTAGGCCCCAGCATCTGTTGTTCCCTTTCTTGTGTCCATGAGTTCTCACAATTTAGTTCCCACTTAAAAGTGAAAACGTGGTATTTGGTTTTCTTCTTCTGCGTTAGTTTCCTAAGGATAATGGCCTCCAGCTCCATCCATGTTCTTGCAAAAGACAGGATCTTGATCTTTTTTTATAGCTGCATAATATTCCATGATGTGTATGTACCACATTTTCTTTATCTAGTCTGTCACTGGGCATTTAGGTTGATTCCATGCCTTTGCTATTGTGAATAGTGCTACAATGAACATTTATGTTCATGTGTCTTTATGATAGAATGATTTATATTCCTTTGAGTATATACCTATTAATGGGATTGCTGGGTTGAATAGTTGTTCTGTTTTTAGCTCTTTGAGGAATTGCCACACCAATTTTCACAATTGTTGAACTAATTTACACTCCCACCAACAGTGTATAGGTGTTCCCTTTTCTTTGCAACCTTGCCAGCATCAGTTATTTATTTATTTATTTTTTAACTTTTTAATAATAGGCATTCTGACTGCTGTGAGATGGTATTTCATTGTAATTTTGATTTTTGTTTCTCTCATGATCAGTGATATTGAGCTTTTTTTCATATGCTTTTTGGCCATTTGTATGTCTTCTTCTGAAAAGCATTTTGTTTATGTCCCTTGTTCACTTTTTAATTGGGTTGTTTGGGTTTTTTCTTGTGAATTTGTTTAAATTCCTAATAGAGGTGTATATTAAACCTTTGTCAAATGCATAGTTTGGAAAAATTTTCTTCCATCCCATAGGTTGTCTGTTTACCCTGTTGATAGGTACTTTTGCTGTGCAGAAGCTCTTTAGTATAATTAGAGCCCATTTGACAATTTTTGCTTTTGTTTTGATTGCTTTTTGTGTCTTTGTCATTAAATCTTTGCATATGCCTGTGTCCTGAATGGTACTGCCTAGTTTGTCTTCCAGGGTTTTTATAGTTGTGGGTTTTACATGTAAGTCTTTAGTCCATCTTGAGTTAGTTTTTATATGTATAAAGAAGGAGTTTTTATATGGTATAAGGAAGGAGTCCAGTTTCAATCTTCTGCATATAGCTAGCCAGTTATCTCAACACCATTTATTGAATCGGGAGTTCCTTCCCTATTGCTCGTTGGTTTTTTGTTTGTTTGTTTTTCTTGTACTTTAGGTTCTGGGGTACATGTGCAGATCATGCAGGATTGTTGCATAGGTACATACATGACAAGGTGGTTTGCTGTCTCAACCCTCTGTCACCTATATATTTGGCATTTCTCCCCATATTATCTCTCCTCACCCCTTGCTGTCCCTCCCCTAGGTCCCCCAACAGGCCCCAGTGTGTGATGTTCCCTCCCTGTTTCAATGTGTTTTCATTGTTCAACACCCACCAATGAGTGAGAACATTTGACTTTCCATACTTGTGTCAGTTTGCTGAGAATGATGAAGCAAGTTCTTAACAATCTGCAAAGAGACTTAGACTCCTTCACAATAATATTGGGAAACTTTAACACTCCACTGTCAATATTAGACAGATCAATGAGACAGAAAATTTACAAGGATATCCAGGACTTGAACTCAGATCTGGACCAAGTGGATCTAATTGACATCTATAGAACTCTCCACCCCAAATCCACAGAATATACATTCTTCTCAGCACCACATCACACCTATCCTAAAATTGACCACGTGATTGGAAGTAAATCACTCCTCAGCAAATCCAAAAGAATGGAAATCATAACAAACAGTCTCTCAGACCACAGTGCAATCAAATTAGAACTCAGGATTGAGAAACTAACTCAGAACCATACAACTTCATGGAAACTGAACAACTGGCTCTTGAATGTTGACTGGATAAACAATGAAATAAAGGCAGAAATAAAGATGTTCTTCAAAACCAATGAGAACAAAGACACAACATACCAGAATCACGGGGACATATTTAAAGCAGTGTCTAGAGGGAAATTTATAGCAATAAATGCCCACATTAGAAGCAAGGAAAGATCCAAAATCGACACCCTGTCATCAAAATTGAAAGAGCTAGAGGAGCAAGATCAAAAAAACTCAAAAGCTAGCAGAAGACAAGAAATAACTAAGATCAGAGCAGAACTGAAGGAGATAGAAACACAAAAACCCTTCAAAAAATTAATAAATCCATGAGCTGGTTTTTTGAAAAGATCAACAAAATAGACTGCTAGCCAGATTAATAAAAAAGAAAAGAGAGAAGAATCAAATAGATGCAATAAAAAACAATAAAGGGGATATTGCCACCGATTCCACAGAAATACAAACTACCCTCAGAGATTACGACAAACAACTCTATGCACATAAACCAGTAAACCTGGAAGAAATGGATAAATTCCTGGACACCTGCACCCTCTCAAGCCTAAACCAGGAAGAAATTGAAACCCTGAATAGACCAATAACAAGGGCGGAAGTCAAGGCAGCAATTAATAGCCAACCAATCCAAAAAAGTCCAGGTCTGGGTGGGTTCACAGCCGAATTCTACCAGATGTACAAAGAGGAGCTGGTACCACTCCTTCTGAAGCTATTCCAAACAAAAAGACGGAATCCTCCCCAAATCATTTTATGAGACCAACATCATCCTGATACCAAAACTTGGCAGAGACTCAACAAAAAGGGAAAACTTCAGGCCAATATCCCTGTTGCTCGTTTTTGTCAGCTCTGTTGAAGATCAGATGGTCATAGGTGTGTGATCTTATTTCTGGATTCTCTATTTTATTCCATTGTTCTATGTGTCTGTTCTTGTACGAGCACCATAATGTTTTGGTTACTAGAGCCCTATAGTATACTTTGAAGTCAGAGAACATGATGCCACCAGCTTTATTCTTTTTGCTTAGGATTAACTTGATGATTCAGACTCTTTTTTGGTTCCATATGCATTTTAAAATACTTTTTTCTAGTTCTGTAAATAATGTTACTGGTAGTTTGATAGGAGTTGCATTGAAACTGTAAATTGCTTTGGGCACTATGGCCATTTTAACAATATTGATATTTCCTATCCAAGAACATGGAATGTTTTTCCGTTTGTTTATGTCATCTCTGATTTCTTTGGGCAGTGTTTTATAATTCTCATTGTAGAGATCTTTCCACCCCTGTTAGCTGTATTCCTAGGTATTTTATGCTTTTTGTGGCAGTTGTGGATGGGATTACATTCTTGATTTGGCTCTTGGCTTGGCTGCTGTTGGTATATAGGGATGTTAGTGATTTTCTTACATTGATTTTGTATCCTGAAACTATACTAAAGTTGTTTGTTAGCTGAAGGAGCTTTTGGACTGAGACGATGGGATTTTCTAGACATAGGATCATGTCCTCTACAAACAGGGATAGTTTGACTCCCTGTCTTCCTATTTGGATGCCCTTTATTTCTTTCTCTTGCCTGATTGCACTGGTCAGGACTTCCAATATATGTTAAATAGGAGTGGTGAGAGAGATCATCCTTATCTTGTGCTGGTTTTCAATAGGGAATACTTCCAGTTTTTGCCCATTCAGTCTGATGTTGGCTGCAGGTTTGTAATACATGGCTTTTATTATTTTAAGATATGTTCTTTTGATCCCTATTTTATTGAGAGTTGTTAGCATGAAGCGATGCTGAATTTTATCAAAAGCCTTTTTTGCATTTATTGAGATAATTACGTTGTTTTTGTCTGTAGTTCTGTTTATGTGACGAATCACATTTATTGATTTGCATATGATGAGCTAACCTGGCATCCTGGGGATGAAGCCTACTTGATTGTGGTGGATTAGCAGCTTTTTGATGTGCTGCTAGATTGTTTGCAAGTATTTTGTTGAGGAATTTTGAATTGATTTTCATTGAGGATATTAGCCTGAAGTTTTATTTTCTCTTGTGTGTCTGCCAGGTTTTGCTATCAGGGTGATGCTCATCTCATAGAATGAGTTGAGGAGGAGTTCTTCCTCTTCAATTTTTTTGGAATAGTTTCAAAAGGAATGTTACCAGCTCTTCTTTCTACATCTGGTAGAATTTGACTGTGAATCCATCTGGTCCTGGGTTTTTTGTTTGTTTCGGGTTGGTAGGCTATTTATTATGGATTCAATTTCAGACCTTGTTATTGGTCTGTTCAGGGAATCAATTTCTTCCTGGTTTAGTCTTGGAAGGGGGTATGTGTCCAGGAATTTATCCATCTCTTCTAGGTTTTCTAGTATGTGTGCATAACATCCCTTTTTTATTTGTATTTATTTGGATCTCCTCTCTTTTCTGCTTTATTAGTCTAGTTGGTGGCTTATCTATCTTACTAATTTTTTTCAAAAAATTAACTATTGGATTTGTTGTCTTTTGAATTTTTTTTATGTCTTGATTTCCTTCAGTTCAGCCCTGTTCTTGGTTATTTATTGTCTTCTGCTAGTTTGGGGGTTAATTTGCCCTTGCTTCTCTCATTCTCTCAGTTGTGATATTAGGTCATTAATTTGAGATCCTTCCAGCTTTTTGATATGGTTGTGTTGTGCTTTGAATTTATCTCTTAACATTGCCTTAGCTGTGTCCCAGAGATTCTGGTATATTGTATCTTTGTTCTCATTAGTTTCAAAAAATTTACTGATTCTGCTTAATTTTGTTATTTACCCAAAGGTCATTCAGGAACATGTTGTTTGATTTCCATGTAATTGTGTGGGTTTGAGCAATGTTTTTTTGAGTCTTGATTTCAATTTTTATTGCATGGTAGTTCACGAGTGTGTTTGACATAATTTCAGTTCTTTTGCATTTTCTGAGAATTGCTTTATGACCAATTATGTGGTCAATTTTAGAGTATGTGCCCTTTGGTGGTGAGAAGAATTTATATTCTGTTGTTTTTCAGTGGAGAGTTCTATAAAGGTCTGTCAGATTCATTTGGTCCAATGTAGAGTTCAGGTCCCGAATATCTTTGTGAATTTTCTGCCTCGGTTATCTGTCTAATACTGTCAGTGGAGTATTGAGATCTCCCATTATTATTGTGTAGGAGTCTAAGTCTCTTTGTAGGTCTCTTAGAGCTTGCTTTATGAATTGGAGTGCTCCAGTGTTGGATGAATATACGTTTAGGGTAGTTAGGTCTTCCTGTTGAATTGAACCCTTTACCAGTATGTAATGCCCTTTTTTGTCTTCTTTTTTTAAAAATCTTTGTTGGTTTAAAGTTTGTTTCATTTGAAATTAGGATTGCAACATCTGATTTTTCCTAATTTCCATTCGCTTGGTAGATTTTCTTCCATCCCTTTATTTTGAGCCTATGTGTGACATTGCACATGAGCTGGGTTTCTTGAAGGCAGCATACCATTAGCTCTTGCTTTTGTTCTTTAGCTTGCCACTCTGTGTCTTTTAAGAGAGGCATTTAGCCCATTTACTTTCAAGGTTAGTATGAATATGTATGTATTTGATACTGTCATTGTGTTGTAAGCTGGTTATTATGCTGGCTTATTTGTGTAGTTGCTTTATAATTTCACTGGTCTGTGCATTTAAGTGTGTTTTTGTATTGGCTGGTAATGGTCTTTCCTTTCCATATTTAGTATTCCTATTTTTAAATTATTATTATACTTTATTTTTATTTTTTCTATTGCATTTTAGATTTTGGGGTACATATGAAGGACATGCAAGATTGTTGCATAGGTACACACATGGCAGTGTGATTTGCTGCCTTCCTCCCCATCAGCTATATCTGGCATTTCTCCCCATGCTATCTCTCCCCAACTCCCCACCCCACACTGTCCCTCCCCTGTTTCCCGCCAACAGACCCCGATGTGTAGTGCTCCCCTCCCTGTGTCCATGTGTTCTCATTGTTCAACACCCGCCTATAAGTGAGAACATGCGGTGTTTGGTTTTCTGTTCTTGTGTCAGTTTGCTGAGAATGGTGGTTTCCAGGTTCATCCATGTCCCTACAAAGGACACGAACTCATTGTTTTTGATGGCTGCATAATATTCCATGGTGTATATGTGCCACATTTTCCCTGTCCAGTCTATCATTGATGGGCATTTGGGTTGGTTCCAGGTCTTTGCTATTGTAAACAGTGCTGCAGTGAACATTCGTGTGCATGTGTCCTTATAGTAGAACGATTTATAATCCTTTGGATATTATTATCCAAAGTTTTGGAGTACATGTGCAGAACATGCAGGCTTGTTACATAGGTATACCTGTGTCATAGTGGTTTGCTGCATCCATCACCTTGTTACCTACATTAGGTATTTCTCCTAATGCCATCCCCCTCTGGCCCCTGACCCCCCCAATAAGCTCCAGTGTGTGATGTTCCCCTCCCTGTGTCCACGTGTTCTCATTGTTCAACACCCACTTATGAGTGAGAACATGCAGTGTTTGGCTTTCTATTCTTGTGTCAGTTTGCTGAGAATGATGATTTCCAGCTTCATCTATGTCCCTGCAAAGAACATGAACTCATCATTTTTTATGACTGCATAGTATTCCATGATGTATATATGTGCCACATTTTCTTTATCCAGTCTATCACTGATCGACATTTGGGTTGGTTCCAAGTCTTTGCTATTGTAAACTGTGCTGCAATAAACATATGTGTGCATGTGTCTTTTTAATAGAATGATTTATAATCCTTTGGGTAGATACCCAGTAATAGGGTTGCTGGGTCAAATGGTATTTCTAGATCTAGATCCTTGAGGAATTGCTACACTGTCTTCCACAACAGTTGAACTAATTTACACTCCCACCAACAGTGTAAAAGCATTCCCATGTCTCCACATCCTCTCCAGGATCTGTTGTCACCTGATTTTTTAATGATCACCATTCTAACTGACATGAGATGGTATCTCAATGTGATTTTGATTTGCATTTCTCTAATGACCAGTGATGATGAGCTTTTTTTCATGTTTGTTGGCTGCCTAAATGCCTTCTTTTAAGAGGAGCTGGTACCATTCCTTCTGAAACTATCCCAAACAATCCAAAAAGAGGGAATCCTTCCCAAATCATTTTATGAGACCAACATCATCCTGCTACCAAAACCCATCAGAGATTCAGCAAGCAAAAAAAACTTCAGGCCAATATCCATGATGAAAATAGATGCAAAAATCTTCAATAAAATATGGGTAGACCGATTGCAACAGCACATCAAAAAACTATCCACCATGATCAAGTAGGCTTCATCTGAGGGATGCAAGGCTGGTTCAACATACGCATATGTTTATAACATAATTCACCACATAAACAGAACCAAAGACAAAAACCACATGATTATCTCAATTGATGCAAAGAAGGCCTTTGACAAAATTCAACATCCCTTTATGCTAAAAACCCTCAATAAACTAGGTATTGACGAAACATATCTCAAAATAATAAAAGCTATTTAAAACAAACCAACAGCCACTATCATACTGAATGGGCAAAAACTGGAAGCATTTCCTTTGAAATCTGGCACTAGACAAGGATGCCCTCTCTCACCACTCCTATTCAATGTAGAATTGGAAGTTCTAGCCAGAACAATCAGGCAAGAAAAAGAAATAAAAGGTATTCAAATAGGAAAGGAGGAAGTCAAATTGTCTCTATTTGCAGATGACATGATTATATATCTACAAGACCCCATCGTCTCAGCCCAAAATTTCCTGAAAATGATAAGTGACTTCAGCAAAGTCTCAGGATACGAAATCAATGTGCAAAAATCACAAGCATTCCTATACACCAATAACAGGCTTAAAGAGAGCCAAATCAAGAACGAACTGCCATTCACAATTGCTACAAAGAGAATAAAATACCTAGAAATACAACTAACAAGGAACGTAAAGGACCTCTTCAAGGAGAACTACAAGCCACTGCTCAATGAAATAAGAGAAGACACAAACAGATGGAGAAACATTCCATGTTCATGGTTAGGAAGAATCAATATCATGAAAATGGCCATACTGCCCAAAGTAATTTACAGATTCAATGCTATCCCCGCCAAGCTACCAATGACCTTCTTCACAGAACTGGAAAAAAATACCTTAAACTTCATATGAAACCAAAAGAGACCTGCATAGCCAAGTCAATTCTAAGCAAAAAGCACAAAGCGGGAGGCATCACACTACCAGACTTCAGACTATACTACAAGGCTACAGTAATCAAAACAGCATGGTACTGGTACCAAAAAAGAGATATAGACCAATGGAACAGAACAGAGGCCTCAGGGGCAACACAACACATCTAGAGCCATCTGATCTTTGACAAACCTGACAAAAACAAGCAATGGGGAAAAGAGTCTCTGTTTAATAAATGGTGTTGGGAAAACTGGCTAGCCATGTGCAGAAAGCAGAAACTGGACCCCTTCCTGACACCTTACACTAAAATTAACTCCAGATGGATTAAAGACTTAAACATAGACCTAACACCATAAAAACCCTAGAAGAAAGTCCAGGCAAAACCATTCAGGACATAGACATAGGCAAGGACTTCATGACTAAAACACCAAAAGCATTGGCAACAAAAGCCAAAATAGACAGATGGGACCTAATCAAACTCCACAGCTTCTGCACGGCAAAAGAAACAGTCATTAGAGTGAATACGCAACCAACAGAATGGGAAAAAATTTTTGCAATCTACCCATCTGACAAAGGGCTAATATCCAGAATCTGCAGAGAACTAAAACAGATTTACAAGAAAAAAACAAACAAGCCCATTCAAAAGTGGGCAAAGGATCTGAACAGACACTTTAGAAAAGAAGACATACATGAGGCCAACAAACATATGAAAAAATGCTCATCATCACTGGTCATTAGAGAAACGCAAATCAAAACTACATTGAGATACCATCTCATGCCAGTTAGAATGGTGATCATTAAAAAACCTGGAGACAACAGATGCTGGAGAGGATGTGGAGAAATAGGAACACTTTTACACTGTTAGTGGGAATGTAAATTAGTTCAACCATTGTGGAAGACAATGTGGTGATTCCTCAATGACCCAGAAATAGAAATTCCATTTGACCCAGCAATCCTATTACTGGGTATATATCCAGAGGATTATAAATAGTTCTATAAGGACACATGCACATGAATGTTCATTGCAGCACTGCTTACAATTGCAAAGGCCTGGAATCAACCCAAATGCCCATCGATGATAGACTGGACAGGGAAAATGTGGCACATATACACCATGGAATATTATGAAGCCATCAAAAACAATGAGTTCGTGTCCTTTGTAGGGACATGGATGAACCTGGAAACCACCATTCTCAGCAAACTGACACAAGAACAGAAAACCAAACACCGCATGTTCTCACTCATAGGTGGGTGTTGAACAGTGAGAACACATGACACAGGGAGGGGAGCATCACACACTGGGGTCTGTCGGGGGGAAATAGGGGAGGGACAGCAAGGGGTGGGGAGTTGGGGAGAGATAGCATGGGGAGAAATGCCAGATATAGCTGATGGGGAGGAAGGCAGCAAATCACACTGCCATGTGTGTACCTATGCTACAATCTTGCATGTCCTTCACATGTACCCCAAAACCTAAAATGCAATAAAAAGTAAAAAGTAAAATAAAGATAAGCAACTGAAGCTGGGAGGAAATAGGAAGATGTTGGTTAATCTCAGGGGGAAAAAATGGCTTCTATTGAAAAGTGTCTGTTCATATCCTTTGCCTATTTTTGATGGGGTTGTTTGTTTTTTTCTTGTAAATTTGTTTAAGTTCCTTGTAGATTCTGGATATTAGCCCTTTGTCAGATGTTTTACAGTTTCTTGTAAGGCAAGTCTGTTGTTAATGAACTCCATCATCATTTGTGTGTCTGAAAAGAATTTACTCTTTTACTTAGGAACCTTAGTTTGACTGAATACGAGATTCTTGGTTTAAGTTTTTTTTTTTTTTTTTAAATTTAAGAATGTTGACTGTAGGCCCTGCATCTCTTCTGGCTTGTAGGGTTTCAACTGAGAGGTCTGCTGTTAGCCTGATGGGGCTCTCTTTGTAGGTGACCTGCCCTTTTTCTCTAGCTGCCTATAAAATTCTCTCATTTTGACCTTGAAAAATCTGATGATTATTTTTCTTGGGGATTATCTTATTTTGTAGAATCTTGCAGGAGTCTCTGTATTTCCCGAATTTGACTGTTGGCCTCTCTAGAAAGGTTGAAGTTTTCACGGATGATGTCCTGAAATACATTTCCCAGCTTGTTTTCTCACTGTCCTTTTCAGAGATGCCAGTGATTCACAGATTTGGCCTCTTTACATAATCCCATATTTCTCAGAGATTTCAATTATTCCTTTTCGTTTTTTTTCAATTTTTGTCTGACTCTCCTTTTTTGAGAGATCCAGTCTTCAATTTCTGATGCTCTTTTCTCAGAAATAATCTATTCTGAGTAGAATATCTGTTCTGCTCTTAATATTTGTGATTGCACTGTAAAATTCTTATAGTGTGTTTTCAGCTCTGTCAGATCCATTAGGATCTGTTTTTCATACTGGCTATTTCACTTGTCAACTTGTGTATCATTTTATTGTGATTCTTAGTTTCCTTGGATTGAGATTTGCCATTCTCCTAAATCCTGATGGTATTCGTTCCTATCCATATTCGGAATTCTATTTCTGCCATTTCAGCCAACTCATACTTTTTAAAATCCCCTGTTGTAGAAATAGTATGGTCATTTGGATGACATAGGACATTCTGACCATTTGAGTTTTTTTTTCTTTCATGTTTTTGAAGTAACTTTAATTTTCTATGTTTATTGCCCATTATAGTAACAGCAGAAAAAATTAGATTACGGTAATTTATTACTATGTATTTCAGGGGCTTTTTTTTCTTCTTAAATATATGGGATGCATGTGCAGAATATGCAGGTTTGTTACATAGGTATATGTGTGCCATGGTGGTTTGCTGTATCTATTGACTCATCCTCTAAGATCCCTCCACTTACCCCTCACCCCCGAATAGACCCTGGTGTGTTGTTCCCCTCTCTGTGTCCATATGTTCTCACTGTTTAGCTCCCACTTATGAGTGAGAACATGCAGTGTTTTGTTTTCTGTTCCTGTGTTATTTTACCAAGGACAATGGCATCAACCTTCATCCATGATCCCTGCAAAGGAAATTCCTTTTTATAGTTGTATAGTATTCCATGGTGTATATGTGCCACATTTCTTTATCCAGTCTATCATTGATGGACACTTGGATTGGTTCCATGTCTTTGCTGTAATAAATAGTGCTGCAGTAAACATACACGTGTGTGTATCTTTATAGTAGAATGATTTATATTTCTTTGGGTATATACCCAGTAATGGGATTACTGGGTCAAATGGCATTTCTGGTTCTAGATCCTTGAGGTATCACCACACTGTCTTCCACAATGGTTGAACTAATTTACATTTCCATCAACAATTTAAAAGCATTCCTATTTCTTCACAGCTTCGTCAGCATATATTGTTTCTTGACTTTTTAATAATTGCCATTCGGACTGGCGTGAGATGGTGTCTCATCATGGCTTTGATTTGCATTTCTTTGATGATCAGTGATGTTGAGCTTTTTTCCTTATATTTTTTGGCCATGTGAATGTCTTCTTTTGAAAAGTGTCTGTTCATATCCTTTTCTCACTTTTTGATGGGGTTTTTTGTATTTTTCTTGTAAATATGTTTAAGTTTCTTGTAAATTCTGGATATTAGGCCTTTGTCAGATGGGTAAGTTGCAAAAATTTTCTCCCATTCTGTAGGTTACCTGTTCACTCTGATGCTAGTTTCTTTTACTGTGCAGAAGTTCTTTAATTTAATTAGATCCCATTTGTCAATTTTGACTTTTGTTGCTTTTGGCTTTTTGTCATGACGTCTTTGCTCATGCCTATGGCCTGAATGGTACTGCCTAGATTTTCTTCAAGGGTTTTTATAGTTTTGTGTTTTACATTTAAGTCTTTAATCCACCTTGAGTTAATTTTTGTATAAGGTGTAAGGAAGAGGTCCAAGTTCTGGAGTTCTTACATTGGCTCTTTCCCATCTTTGCATGTGCATGTTCCTTTAACTGCAGTGTAGCTTGAGTACCGTCAACAGACTTTTTTTCTGGATGTTTTCACAGGGCTGAGGCTTTGTGCAGGGTCTTTATTTGTAGCTGACTTCTTGTCTTTGGTTTCTCAGGGGTTATGTTAGTGAGGTATTTTTTGGTGTTGAAACTTTGGGGTGTGATCTCAAAGCTTTGGTGAGTGCTTAGGTGTAATGTTCACTTGGTAGATTCTTACTCAGTTGTGTCACTTCTCTATTTCCTTATAGTTGCAGTTGTGCTCTCTTTCAATGCTCTGAAAATGTGGGTGCCTCTTACACTTTAGTGCTGGCTATAGATCATGGCTTGGCACTCAGGATGGCCACCACAGCTCTGGGATGATCTCAAGGTTTGTGTTCTGTCTCCCAACTTGGAGGTGGCAGAGGAAGGGGTCTTATTCCTGGAGCTCCACCCCCAGAGAGATGCAGGTCAGCAATTTCTCAGTTCAGTCAGCCCAGAATGGAGGGTCTGTGTGTGGGCCCAAGCTGGGGATTTCCTTCTTGGTGACAAATGGAGGAGGTGGGTTGGATTCATTGGAGACAGACTAGCCTCCTCTCCTTTGGGTTGACTGCAGATTGTGGGAGATATGGATAAAGCACTTACAGTCTTTGCTCCTTCATTAGTCCAAGGGTAGCAAGGGCAGTTCCACTGCAGAGGTAGTGCTTTGTCCATTCTCTATCAAAATTTATATGTAAATGGAAGATTTTTTTTAAAAAAATATTTTCTGGAGTGTTTTCTAGCAAAGACTGGAAAACCTGCTAGGCAAATTCTAAATGAGCTGTAACACTGAAGGGAGGATTTCTAATTTATCAGAGAAAGAATCTCATCTTAGTATGAAGTTCTTCATTATGTGGATAAAACTTCCTACAGAAAAAAAAAAAAAGAAGAAAAGAAAGGGAAAGAAGGAGGAATGGAGAGAAAGAGAGAGGAAGATAGAAAAAAAATTTGTAAAATATAAATAACTACATTAAGTGTTTGAATTTACAGTGATAAATTATTTGTAATATGTTTAAATGCTCATTTTATTTCTAATGTGCTAAACTGGGGTTGCCAGTGTTTCTTTAAGATAAGAATGGTATAGCTCTCCTGTGGTCAGGAAATGGCAAATGTAGCAAGACAGAAAAACAAAGAAAATAGAGAAGATACACAAACAAATAGAGAAATCCGGACCTTACAGGAGAAATATTCTCATGCTCAATCTTTCCTTGAACATCAACTTGCCAAAAGCAGCCCGGTACAGTCAGCATGCATGAGGTAGATAACCCACACCAATGGCAAGCTAGCAGCAGGAAAATGCACTCCAGGTTGGCTCTAACAACATAAGTTTCCTTCGTTTGTGTACCATATTTTCTGAACCGAACAAAAAGGCAAAGAACCTGCTGAATATACCTAAATTGTGTCTCATAACTTCCTCCTTTATCTGGGGTATGTAGAACATTCTTTCAAGCTCTGGTTGTGGAACTCAAACATTTTTTAAAACAAAAGATTGTTGATCTCAAAAAAGCAGTTGTGGAGCAATGGTAGGAGCATTAAGTTTAAATCATAAGAATAGGCAAGTCACTGAGCCACTGTGAACTTCCGTTTCCTCCTGTATAAAATAGTACCCATCTCTTTTACTGGTATTGTGTGGAATACACAAGATAATATGTTTGTAAGTACTTTGTGCATTATGAAACTTTAATGAAACGTAAAGTGTTGTATTTAGTTCAATCTAGGAATCAAAAGGATTTATTTTTAGCTGTGCTTCAGATTTTCCTTCAGAACAATAAAAAGCAATATTATATACTATAGTTTTCAAACTGTTGCTTGTTTCAGAATCACCTGGGATACTTGTAAACATGCAGAATCTCCAACAGAGCAGTGTAGGAAACAATTACTGAGCACACTAAGATATGAAAAGTACTAGATGCTTTTTTTTTTCCAGAATATTAGATGTTCTTTGATCCACGGCTAAAATTTATTCATTGCACATGATTTTGTCCCTGATGATCTCAGAGAAAGTCCATGTGTATTTCCAGGAATAAGCCTTCAAACCTAGTAGAAGACAATAATTACTGACTGTATTCTGAGGTTTCTCACAGGGTATATTTGAGTAAGTTTTGGGGGCAGAGCTGAGTTGACTTATATTCACAGATTATATACCTTGTTTTCTCTGCCAAAATAAAAGATACATAGAATTTGTGTAATATTCATATTTAATTGTAAAACATTTCAAACATAAAAAGAATTACAAAAAATATAAGGGAGTGAAACTAATGTGTATGATAATGACATGTATAGTAGATACATATTATTATACATTTGCTAAAAGAAAAACTTTAGACAAATTAAATTTAACAGGATTTATTTGAGCAAAGAAAGATTCGTGAAATGGGAAGCACTCAGAACCAGAAGATGCTAAGAGAGCTCCACTCAGCAATGTGAGCAGTGGGCTTTCATAGGTCAAGCAGAAAAGCAAAGTAGAGAAATCATCTGATTGGCTACAGAGGCTCATGACTTATTTGGGAATAGTTTGATCAGTTAGGTGTGCTTGTAATTGGCTGTAGCTCTGCTGTTTGTGATTGGCTATTTGGTACAGAAAATATACTCCTAATTCAGATTTCAGTCTGTTTACATGCTGGATCATGTTGCAGTTTGTTACATAGGAACTCAAGGTCTGAGACAGCTTCAGTTCAATGGCCTCCTCCTTATTTAACACAGTTGTCCAAGCCCATGGATTGTGCAAAAGCAAGAGTGAACCCTAATGTAAACTGTGGACTTAGGTTCAGCATGAATTTCTAGTGGTGTGACAGCGTTAAGTTTGTCAGTCATAACAAATGTGATACTTTTGTGCAGGATGTTACTAGTGGAGGCTGAGTGTGTGCACGGTAGAGGGTATATGATAATGCTCTGCACTTTCTGCTCAGCTTTGTTGTGAACCTAAAACTGCTCTAAAAGCAAAGTCTATTTTAAAGAATCATATAATGGGTATTTTAGAGTCTGGGATTTTAGTGCACCTATCACACAAGTAGTGCACATTGTATCCAATATGTAGTTTTGTGTCCCTCATTCCTCTCTCACCTTTCCCCTTCTGAGTCACCAAAGTCCATTATACCACTCTTTATGCCTTCGTGTGCGTATAGTTTAGCTTTCATTTATAAGTGAGAACATATGATACTGGGGTTTTCATTCCTGAGTTACTTCACTTAGAATAATGGCCTCCAGCTTCATCCAGTTTGCTGCAAAAGACATTATTTCATTGTTTTTCTTTTATGGTTGAGTATATTTCATGGTGTGTGTGTGTGTATGTATGCATGTATATATATTCACTAGTTGGTCTGTTGGCACTGAGGTTGGTTCTATATCTTTGCAATTGTGAATTGTGCTACATTAAACATATGCCTGCAGTAGTCTTTTTGATGTAATAACTTTTTTTTTTTCCTTTGGGTAGATAACCAACAGTAAGATTGCTGGATTGAATAATAGATCCACTTTTAATTCTTTAAGAAATCTCCATTCTGTTTTCCATAGAGGTTATACTAAATTAATTTCCACCAGTAGTGAATAAGTGTTCCCTTTTTACCACATCCATGCCAACATCTTTTGTTTTTTGACTTTTAATAATGGCCATCTTTTCAGGGGTAAGGTGGTATCTCAGTGTGGCTTTAATTTGCATTTCTCTGATAATTAGTGATGTTGAGCATTTTTCATATGTTTGTTGGCCATTTGTTTATTTTCTTTTGAGAAATAGCTATTCATGTCATTTGCCTATTTTTGGATGGGATTGTGTGTTTTATTCTTGCTGGTTTGAGTACCTTATAGATTCTAGATACTAGTCCTTTGTTGGCTACATAGTTTGCAAATATTCTTTCTCATTCTGCAGGTTGTCTGTTTGCTCTGATGATTATTTCTTTAGCTGTTCAGAAGCCTTTTAGTTTAATTAAATCCCATTTATTTATTTTTGTTTTTGTTGTATTTGTTTTGGGGGTCTTAGTCAAATTCTTTACCTAGGTCAGTATTCAGAAGAGATTTTCCCAGGTTATCTGCTAGAATTTTTATGGTTTCAGGCCTTAAATTTAAGTCTTTGATCCATTTGACTTTATTTTTGTATAAGGTGAGATATAGGGATCTGTTTTATCTACATGTGGCTATCCAGTTTTCCCAGCGCCATTTATTAAATAGGCTGTTCTTTCCCCAGTTTGTGTTTTTGTCTGCTTTGTTGAAGATCAGTTTGTTTTAAGTATTTGGCTTTATTTCTGGGTGCTCTATTCTGTATCATCAATTCATGTATCTGTTTATACTAGTACCATCCTGTTTTGGTTACCATAGCTTTGTAGCATATTTTGAAGTCAGGTAATGTAATTCCTCCGGATTTGTTCTTTTTGCTTAGGATTGCTTTGACTATTTGGGCTTTTTTGGTTCCCTATGAATTTCAGGACTGTTTTTTCTAATTCTGTGAAAAATGATGTTGGTATTTTGATAGGAATTGCAGTGAATCTGCAGATTACTTTGGGCAGTAAGGTCATTTTCATGAAATTGAATCTTTCAATTCATGAGTATAAGATGTATTTCCATTCGTTTGTGTCATTCCTGATTTCTTTCAGTAGTGTTATGTAGTTCTCCTTAAAGAGATCTTTCATGTCTTTGGTTAGTGTATTCATAGGTATTTTATTTCTTTTGTTTTTTTTTGGCAGCTGTTGTAAAAGGCACTGAGTTCTTGATTTGATTATTAGCTAGGTCATTGCTGGTATATAGCAGTGCTACTGGTTGTGTACATTAATTTTGTGAAGTGAAGTTTTACTGAATTTGTTTATGAAATCTAGGAGTCTTTTGGAGAAATCTTTAGGATTTTCTAGGTATACCATCATATCATCAGTGAACAGTGATAGTTTGACTTTCTCTTTTCCTGTCTGGATGCCCTTTATTTCTTTCTCTTGCCTGGTTGCTCTGGCTAGGACTTCCAGTAGTATGTTGAATAGAAGTGATAAAAGTGGGCATCCTTGTTTTGTTCCACTTCTCAGGGGCAACACCTTCAGCTTTTCCTGTTGAGTAGGATGTTGGCTATGGTTTTGTCATAAATAGCTTTTATTACTTTGAGATATATGCTTCTTTGCCTATTTTGTTGAGAGTTTTTATTGTAAAGGGATGCTGGGTTTTATTGAATGCTTTCTCTGCATCTATTGGGATGATTATGTGTTTTTTATTAATAATTATTTTTATGCAATGTATCGTATTTGTTGACTCACATATGTTAAATCACCCCTGCACCCCTGAGACGAAAGCCATTTGATCATTGTATATTATCTGTTTAATATGCTGTTGAATTTGATTATCTAATATTTTGTTGATGATTTTTGCATCTATGTATTGGTCTGTAGTTTTGTTGTTTGTCCTTTTCTTGTTTTGGTATCAGAGTTTTATAAGATGAGGTAAGGAGGATTCCCTTCTCCATCTTTCAGAATAGTTTTACTAGGATTGGTGCCAATTCTTCTTTGAATGTCTCATAGAATTCATCTTTGAATACATCTGGCCCTGGGCTTTTTTGTTCTTGGCAATTTTTTAAAGCTACTAATTCAATCTCACTGCTTGTTGTTGGTCTATTCAGGGTTTCTTTTGAGCCAGAGTTTCACTCTGTTTTGTAGTCTGGAATGCAGTGTGCAACTTCTGCCTCCCGTGCTCAAGCAATCCTCCCATCTCAGCCTCTCGAGTAGCTTGGACTGCAGACACACACCTCCACACCTGGCTAACTTTTGTATTTTGTAGAGATGGGTTTTCGCCATGTTGCCCAGGCTGGTCTTGAACTCCTGGGCATAAGCAATCTGTCTGCCTCAGCCAGCCAAAATGCTAGGATTACAGGCATAAGCCACCATGCCCAGCCTAGGGTTTCTATTTCTTATCTGAAACCTCAGCCCCCATTCCTTCTCTTCCTCTACCCTATGTTTTTATATTCCTACTATTAATATATAAGCACGTATTCCTAAACAATATTACATATTCTAATATTGTGGTTCGACAGTAACATAAATATTATCCTGGTATATTTATTGAAACTTGATTTTTTTTCACTCAAAAGTTAAATCTTTAAAATTTATCTAGGTTAACACATATTTTTTTATAGTGGTATATAGTTTATCATTGGTTATAGTGCTATGAAATATTCCACCATCAAACTACATTATCAGTTCATTATCGTGCAGTATTTTACTACTACAAATATTGCTGTGGTAAGCATCCTTTATGTCTCCTTGTAAACATATGTGAGTGCTCTAGAAATAGCACTTAGAATCAGACTTCTTGGAAAGTAAGAAAAGTGGATTTTCAAGGTGGTTGTCTTCATCTTCCCTTTCAGAGTCTCTGTGTTAGGGATCTGGGTGCCCTGTACTCTCACAACTCTGGCTGGTGTTGTCAGACACAAGAATTTTTCTTATCTGATCTGTCATTGTTATTTTAAGTATCACCTTCCCTCATTGCTGGCGAAATTGAGTAATTTTCCATTTGTCTATAAGCCACTTAAGTTTCTTCCTATATAAATATATACTTACAGCTTTTTTGTTTGTTTTCCATTGTGTTGTCCTGTTTTGTTACTCATTGATTGGTAGGTGTTTTTAAGTATTCTGGACACCAATCCTCTATTAGTGATATGCTTTGAAATATCTTTTCCAAATACATATACATGTGTGCACATATATATCTTTTCCAGGTCTCTAGTTTGCCTGCTATTGATTATGAAAATATGAATTGTCTAAAAATTTATATCTAATGTAGTCAAATTTAATATTTCAATAAGCTATTGAGTTTATAACTCTATTCCTTTTACTCACAATTTACTTACAAGCGTCTTTTTAAAATTTCTAATTGTATGTAGGATTTTTGCTATTCTTTTCTTATTGACATTTTTTTTTTTTTGCACTTGATCAGGGAAGGTAGACTTATAGTACCAACTCATTTACATTTGTTGATATTTGCTATGTGGTATTTTGTCAAGTTTTGCAGATGTTCCATGTATACATTTTAGAAGAAAACGTGTTTTCTAATTGTGGAGTTCAAAACTTTATATATATACAAAATTTTATATCAAATTGTTATTTTTTGTATTCAAACTTTATTTTTAGCTTACTGATATAGATGTCTTAAAAATCTTCCACTTCAACTATCAATTTGTCAAATTCTCTTTGTAATTCTTCGTTATATATCCTGAGGTTATGTTAAAATATTCAAAAATTAAAACTTGTCTTTCTATTGGCTTGTTTTGTGAATGAAACCATTTAACTGCAGTAAAGCTTTTTACTTCAAGTCTGATTTGTCTAATATTAATATGTTTCAATAGTTGTATTTTGGATTCTTTGTCTAGTATACATTTTCTTCATTTATTTACAACATTTTGATGTCTTTATATTTTAGATATTTCTCTTTAAATAGCATATGCCAAGATTTTGCTTTTAATTTGGTTTTACAATCTTTCTTTCATAGTTTAGTCTGTTCTGTTGGTTGTGATAACTGACCTGTTCTGACTTATATCCACAACCTTAATTTTACTTTCTTGGTTTTTCTTAATTTCTTAATTTTTGCTTTTTTGTCTTATATAAATATTTCTTGCTTGAGATTGTATTTATCTATTTTTGTCTTTGCTTTTTTCACATTTCTTTTTCCTCCTTCACTAGATTGGACAGTACACTCTATAGCTTTTCTATTAATAGTTAACCAAGAAGTGTTTACTAACCCAGAAGTTTAACAAAATTTAAAATAATCAATATTTCTATCTTCCTTTGCCAGTATGATGAGTTGGAATTCTTTTATCTTAGATCAGCTTTTTAATAATTTATGTGCTTTTACCATCCAGTATTTTAATACCGTTTTTAACATCACAAATGAGATGTCTTGATTATTATTATTGCTTGCTACAAATTAATATTTGTTAAGATTTGCCTGTATAGTTTCTATTTCTTGGGTCATAATTTCTTCTTTTATCATTTTTCTTTATTTTAAATTGTGTCCTATGCATTTTTCTTAATGAGAGAATATTGGTGGTAAATTATTAGTTTTTGTTCATCTGAAATTTCTGACATCTGGAATGTTTTTAAAAGATAGTTTTCATAGTTGTACTGAGATTGCTAATTGTCATCAAATTCATTTCCACTGCTTCTTTGTAATAATACAGTCCCCTGAGTTTTAACTAAACTCATAACCATCCAACTAGTTACTTGATTTCCTGGAATCCTATGTAAGTAGGTATGACCTTATGACTAAGTCCTGGCTAATGGAATATGAGAGAAAGAGTGTTGCATATATCCTGGGTGTTGTTCTTAAATGAAAACCAAATGCTATCCTCAACCATTTTCTCCCTTTCCAACTGGCTAGAATGAGAATATGCTGGTAGCAAGTTAACTTTGATAAGCAACGTTCTAGAACATTAGAAGAGCAATAATATGAAAATGATGTAGGATTTTTTTTGTTGTGTTTTTTGGAGACAAGTCTTGCTCTGTCACCCAGGCTGAAGTGCAGTGGTATGATCTCAGTTCACTGCAGCCTCCGCCTCCCAGGTTCAAGTGATCCTCCTGCCTCAGCCTAGTGATTAGCTGGGACTACAGATGTGAGCCACCACACCTGACTAACTTTTGTATTTTTTTTTAGTAGAGACAGGGTTTCACGATGTTGGCCAGACTGGTCTCAAACCCCTGACCTCAGGTGATCCACCCACCTCAGCCTCCCTGGGATTACAGGCATGAGCCACTGCGCCCAGCCTGATGTAGGTCTTTATACATCTAATACGCTCTAGTTCACTGGACCAGCTATCAGCTTATATATTAATATAAGAAAATAATAAACCTTCTGTTTTGCTTAAAACTTAATTGATCTCAAACCAATCAGATAACTTTTCAAACTAATAAACTGGGATGCAATTGCTTAATTTCCATTTAATGCTTTGTAAATGCTATCACACTGTTTTATGAGTTTCACTATTGCTTTTGAAAAGTCAGCCCTCAGTCTAATTAACTGTCATTTTATTGTGAGAAATGTGTCTTTTCTCCCTGGTTGTTTTCATGATCCTTCCGTCTTTGTACTTCTGAAGTTTCACCATAATAGATCTTGGTCTGGAGTTTTATTGTTGTTGTTTTGAAATTTTGGGGGCTTCATGAATTTGAATATCACTGTTTCTCATTAAATTTGATAGATTCTCAGTCATTATCTCTTTGAATATTGGCTCTCTCCTAATCATCTCTTTTATGTTTTTCTGATACTCTAACTACATGTACCTCATAACCTCTCATTTTACCCTCTATGTCTCTTAATCTCTCTTATTTATTTTCTACTTGTCTCTTTGGGCTTCATTCTGTGTAATTTCTTCAAATTTATTTTTCATTGTACTCTATGTTTACCTATGTTTAATATGCTATTTAAATTAGCTATTCTGTCTCTGATTTCAATGATTATACATTTTGCTTATCTAGAAGTTTTATTTGGTTCCTTTTTAAATATTCCTGGTTATTTGTCTCATCTTTCCTTTATAATACTTTCAAAATATTTTTTCTATAAATATCATAAGTACAGCTTCTTTATCTGATATTTTCAAAATTTGTAGTGTGTGTGATTCTGATTCTGCCATTTGTTTTCCTACTGATCTTATTCATGCTAACTTGTTTCCACATGTATTTTGTGATTTTTTTTTTTAGTGTGTAATTGAGCTCACAACCAATTGAAAATTACTTTAAAGGTTTGACTTGCAAATCTTCACAGTCAATATAAATTCTTGTCCCCAGATTATATAAGAATCAGTTTCAGCCAGGCGCGGTGGCTCACGCCTATAATCCCAGCACTTTGGGAGGCCAGGACGGGTGGATCACGAGGTCAAGAGATCAAGACCACCCTGGTCAACATGGTGAAACCCCGTATCTACTAAAAATACAAAAATTAGCTGGGCGTGGTGGCGCACGCCTGTAGTCCCAGCTACTCGGGAGGCTGAGGCAGGAGAATTGCTTGAAGCCAGGAGACAGAGGTTGCGGTGAGCCGAGATCGCGCCATTGCACTCCAGCCTGGGTAACAAGAGCGAAACTCCGTCTCAAAAAAAAAAAAAAAAAGAAATCAGTTTCAAGGTATTATTTGCTTAGGGGAGGCATTTTCTACCTCATCCATAGCTAAAGTAAGGACATCTTGGTCATCCACCTGACAGTTGGCCATTATTTTCTGTAGCTCATTCATAACGTAGCCTTTCAATTTCATTCATTTTTTTTTTTTTTTTTTTGACTGGAGTTCATTGACAGGATGTTCGCTCACTGCAACCTCAGCCTTCCAGGCTTAAGGGATCCTCTCACCTGAGCCTCTTGAGTAGCTGGGACTACATGTGTGTGCCAACACATGCAGCTAATTTTTGTGCTTTTTTGTTGAGATAGGGTTTCACCATCTTGTCCAGGCTGGTCTTGAACTCCTGGGCTTAAACAGTGTCAGCCTCCCAACATGCGGGGATTATAGGCATGAGCCACCGTGCCTGGCCAGTTTCCTCAGTTTAAATTTTATTTATTTTTTTAAATACTTTAAGTTCTGGGGTACATGTGGTTATTGTGCAGGTTTCTTACATAGGTATACACATGCCGTGGTGGTTTGCTGCATCCATCCCTCTGTCGTCTACATTAGGTATTTCTCCTAATGTTACCCTTCCCCAGTCCTCCCAACTCCTGCTATCCCTCCCCTACCCCCGTCAACTCCCTGGCAGGCCCCAGTGTGTGATGTTCCCCTCCCTGTGTCCATGTGTTCTCATTGTTCAACACCCACTTATGAGTGAGAACATGCAGTGTTTGGTTTTCTGTTCTTGTGTCAGTTTGCTAAGAATGATGATTTCCTGCTTCATCTATGTTCCTGCAAAGGACATGAACTCATCCTTTTTATGGCTGCATAGTATTCCATGGTATATATGTGCCACATTTTCTTTATCCAGTCTATTGTTGATGAGCATTTGGGTTGATTCCAAGTCTTTGCTATTGTAAACAGTGCCGCAATAAACATGTGTGCATATCTCTTTATAATAGAATGATTTATAATCCTTTGGGTATATACCCAGTAATGGGATTGCTGAGTCAGATGGAATTTCTATTTCTAGATCCTTTAGGAATCACCACACTGTCTTCCACAATGGTCGAACTGATTTACAATCCCACCAGCAGTGTAAAAGTGTTCCTATTTCTCCACATCCTGTTCAGCATCTGTTGTCTCCTGATTTTTTAATGATCACCATTCTAACTGACGTGAGATGGTATCTCAATATGGTTTTGATTTCCATTTCTCTAGTGACCAGTGATGATGAGCTTTCTTTTCATGTTTATTGGCTGCATAAATGTCTTCTTTTGAAAAGTATCTGTTTATATCCTTTGTCCACTTTTGGATGGGGTTGTTTTTTTCTTGTAAATTTGTTTAAGTTCTTTGTAATTACTTTGAGATTCTGGTTATTAGCCCTTTGTCAGATGAGTAGATTGCAAAACTTTTTTCCCATTCTGTTGGCTGCCTTAGTTTTAAAGAATGCTTCCTTTTCAACCCTTCCCCCACCTATCATAGGCCCAAATTTACTTTAAATGCATTTAAATGCCTTGTGTGAACTCAAAAACATAAACTTTCCAGCAAGCCTCAGCCATCTTTCCCATCCTTCCTGAGGGCAATTTCAGTTCACATGTATACTATAGTTTTTTATTTTTTTTCTTTCTTCTTAGTACTTAAGAGTAGAGTTCTTAATTACAATAGTGTTTTAGCCAGCATTAATACGTGTTTATAGCTGGCAGGGTTTCAAGTCTTTTCAGCTGTAATACTGCTGGAACAGTCATAAAATATTTGTTACCTACAGAGCAAACTTTCTAATGAAGAGAAGGAGCAGAGATGTGAGAGGGAAGGGTTGAGCTTTGATTTGGAGGGGAAAAAAGATGTAAAATGAGAAAAAAGCAATGGAAATTTTATATTTCAAAAATTTGAAATAAAGAAATTTTGTATTCTAAATAAAGTGTAATAAACTAAGAAATAGTATCTCGAGCAATATGTAACAAATTCTGTTTGATGGTTGAACATACTTTGATCGTTTTCTCATTCAAGAATTTACGCAGTAGTGTGATGTATCAGTAAAACTAAAGGATCTGTAGGAAGGCCTAGATGGAAGAATCATATTCTTTTTGCATAGGCTAACCCTCCCTTTTACAAAGATGAATGTTTTCATCCACAAATATTTGTTGAAATCTTGTCGTATGATCAGTGACAAGGGTTAGGGATGAGGTGGAAAGTAAGTTAGAAGTATAAAATGGTCCCTGGGTTTTAGACATGTTGCCTCTGACATGAGTATCTGTGAGATAAACAGTCACATTTGAGTAAGATCTTCACCTGAAAACAAATTATTTAAGAGGCACAAACAAAATTAAAAAGTTGCGACAGACTGGGTGTGTTAACCAGAACACACTAGACTGCGAGAAGCAGAAAATTCAGCTAACACAGTAGCGTAAACTATGAGGACAATAGGACATTTATTGTTTGCTCAATAAAAGGCAGATGGTCTGAAGAAGGCAAACGAGGCTGCCAGACAACTTCATCAAGGACTTGTGCCTGTTCTAGCTTCCCACGTTGCTTTTCTTAGGTTTGCTGCTTCTTGATCAAAATGGCCAAAACTGCTTAACACAACTATTCCTGGTTGCTAAGAAAAGCTGAGAAAACAAGTATCTGCCTCTTTTGGCCTTTATCGTAGACAAACAAGGCAGAAGGGGGTTAGAAAAGGCTTTTAGATATCCAGCCAATAGTGTCTGACACACTAGGGGGAAAACTATATTGGAGCATACATAGATATCTGATATGTGGCCCTTGATACTGGCATTGTAGATCAAGTAGGAGATATGATTGATATTCAGTGATGGTACTGGGACATTTGGTTTTCCGTGTAGAAAACATCTACAGATGAAAGTACATATAACCTCTAAGTTTGTGTAAGTACACTTCAAGATGTTCATACAACGATGAACTTAACCTGTCACCCAGGCTGAAGCGCATTGATTGGTGCGATCTTGGCTCACTCTAACCTCCATCTCCCAGGTTCAAGCGATTCTCCTGCTTCAGCCTCCCGAGTAGCTGGGATTACAGGTGTCTGCCACCACACCCGGCTAATTTTTGTGTTTTTAGTAGAGAAGGCGTTTCACCATGTTGGTCAGGCTGGTCTCAAACTCCTGACCTTGTGATCCGCCTACCTCAGTCTCCCAAAGTGCTGGGATTACAGGCATGAGCCACCGCGCCAAGCTCAATGTACTTTATTCTTTGCATCCATTAGTAATGGTAGTCTTCTCTAATCACTAAATAGAAGACTGAATAAAATCTTACAATTTTTCAATATTTAGAAAGGATTTGGCAAAGAAAGTTTTCCAAAACTTTGAAATAGTCTGCAGAGCTGGGGCTGGGTGGTAAATTTCCAGTTAAGGATCATGATGAATGTATACTATTACACAGTGTGTTGGCCTTTACATAAATAATAATGAGTTAATTCATACTATTAAGGAAAATGAATGAAATACACTGTTTTGAGATTTGCCTTTGAGCTAATACTTAACATCTGTTTGCCAGGGTGGTCCAGGACTCCGAGGACCAAAGGGCCAGCAAGGTGAACCAGGTCCAAAGGTAATGTGTATATTCTCTCTCTCTCTCTCTCTCTCTCTCTCTCTCTCTCTCTCTGTCTCTGTCTCATCTCTCTCTCTCTGTCTCTGTCTCATCTCTCTCTCTCTTTCATAAATAGTCATCATTTCGGAGTTGAATATGACTTACTTCACCCTTACAATATAAAATTCCTTAAATTTTTATGAAAGTTGTGCCTAACCCTTCTTTTTTAAGACTATGTTTTTTAATCAAAAAATAATATTTAATAACTCAGTAAAAAGAAAGGCTTCTAGGTCAAAAATAAGAGTGTCAGTGTACTGACTGATTTAGTCTCCAGGGTAATTCTCTCAGAATTTGTACACTCTTCTCTTCCTCTACCTACAATGAAAATGTACATTTAGAGGAATCATGCAGAACCACAACTTGGCATCAGTCCTGTCCAGGTAGTTTCTTGGGTTTTGGATTCCTCCTCCTCCTCCATTGCACTATATATAATCAAACACACAGTTTTGTTTTTCATTCTTACTGGCGAGGGTCATCAAATATGGTGGTTCAGGTTGTACACTGTACAAAGGCACCCGCCAGGAGCCCAAGCCATGCCAAGCCATGTCAAGGAACATGTTTTTCTACTTTGCACAAAGGCATCCTGAGGACTGGCAGAAGCCCAGTCACTAATGGAGTTCAGGCCTCACCATCGTCTCTCCAGCTCTTGGCAAATCTTCTAACTGGTCTTCTGTCCCAAGTGGCTTAACATTTCAATTGATTCTTCACATCTGCCCCCAGATTAATTTCCTTAAAGTCTATGCTGGATCACATCATACTCTTCAAAAACCTGCCATCACATGCTGTTGCCTTCAGAATACCGTTCACTCTCTTTGCAGAGACATTTAAGGCTCTTTATAACTTGACTCCCATCTCATTTCCACCATGCTGCTCCACATGTTCTCTTCTCCATCCATCCTGCTTGACTTACTGCTCAATATGGTTCCTTATTAAATTTACATAGCATTTATTCATGGGGAGGGGAACATTGCAAAGCTTTTTACCATAAAATTGGAAACAGATGAAGCAAGGTAGAAGAAAATATTGGGATAAAAAAAGAAGTAAATGCAAGAAGGCTGAAGGTAATTAATCAGGTACTAGCCAATTCAAAACTCAGATGGTAAGATGTGTCCTTTTTTGTTTTTTGTTTGCTGGAACGACTTGATGTATATTACTTGGCTCCATCTTTTATGGTGCTATAAGAAGGGCAGCGGCATGATCTTTGCTCACTGCAGCCTCTACCTCCTTGTTCTTCTCGAGCAGGGGTGCACTGGCTCTTCCTCAGCTTCACTCAAAGGCAGTGCCCTTTTGCTCCTATAGATTCTGGCTCCCTCCTCCCAATGCCTCTATCAACACGACGCTGCTGTTTTCTAACATGATCGCTGGATGATCGTTCTAATCATGAAGATAAATAGGTTCATAGATGTTTGGTGATCCCAAGACGGACCCATTTCCTCTAATTATTCATTCCCATAGGACACTACTGATATGGTTATTTCTATATGATGATTTTGATGAATCACAGATTTAAGTATCTAGTGGTTTTTGGAAAAAGTCTTATTGGACAAAGGATGCTGACATGTCCACCAATGCAGACAATGCAGGAATAGATACCTTCCCTGCAGAAGGCCCCAATACATATTATTTTTTATTTTGTTGCAACAAATAGAGAATAAGAATTTGGAAGCACAAAGCAACCCTCTTGTTGGTCTGTCTTAGTCATTTTGCCTCGTATTTTACAGAATAAAATGTGACCCTCTGCTTTCTGCTCTTCTACGTGCAGTTTCTCAATAATGTATTATTAAATTCCACTGGGCACAGTGGCTCATGCCTGTAATTCCAGCACTTTGGGAGGCTGAGGCAGGTGGATCACCTGAAGTCAGGAGTTTGAGTCTATCCTGGCCAACATGGTAAAACCCTATCTCTACTAAAAATACAAAATTAGCCAGGTGCGGTAGTGGGTGCCTGTAGTCCCGGCTACCTGAGAGGCTGAGGCATGACAATTGTTTGAACTCAGAAGACAGAGATAGCAGTGAGTCAAGATAGTGCCATTGCACTTCAGCCTGGGCAACAGAGTGAGACTCTGTCTCAAAAAAATAAAAATAAATAATAACATATTCTTAAACTATTATATATTTAAATGATATATTATTAAACCATTATAGATAGCAATATTTAAAAATTGCCTCCTTGTCTCCTCCATGGTGTTTTTAAAAACCCAGCTCCCTCTTTCTCTGTCCCTCTTAGGCCATGCTCCTTGTAAGAATAGTTATCACTGTGTGCTTCCACATCCTCACCTCCCAAAGAATTCTCAACCCACATGTGCTTTCTGTTCCCCTAGGAGTCCTATGAAAATTCTCTTGTAAAAGTCCCCAAACACTTGCTTGTTACCAGATCCATAGTTTAGAGTTTAATTTTTCTTATTTGAGATCACTACAAAATTTGATGCAATCAAACACTTTGAAAATTTCTCCTCCTTTGATCTTTTCTGCACCACTATTCCACTCCATCTTCACCCTCTTCCTAATTCTTGGGCTTTTTCATTTCAGATTCTTTCCCAGGTTTCTCTTCCTTTCTCTTCTACCTGATTATCATCTCATTTTTATCCATGTTCTCTTTCATTCTCTCAATACATTCTCCTTGATAACCTCACCTATAAATAGATTTTCAGCTACTCCAAAATCCATCCCAGCACAGACCTTGCCTAACTCCTTGGGCTGCTGGACATTTCCATGCGGTTTTCCCATGCACCTAAATCTTAACAAGTCTTAGTGTGCACTCATTATCTACCCAAACTTTACCCCACAATGCCTCTTTTTCTGTATTCTTTGTGCCAAGTAATGGGTACACCAGTCTCACATCTAAGATGATACCCAGACATTGGGAGGTCTTAATTTAGTAATAGAATAACTTTAGTTGAAGTCACAGAATGAGACAGAAGAGGTTGAGGATAGGTAGGTTTTCTAGGTCTAAGATTTCTTACGTGGTTTAGATTTAGTTAAACCACAACAAGGTCCAAGCTACAGAAGTAAGGGTTACTGAAGTGAAAGGGATGTCTGATCCTGAAAAGAAAGGAAGTAAAATAGGCTGGGCATGGTGGCTCACGCCTGTAATTCCAGCACTTTGGGAGACCGAAGCAGGAAGATCACCTGAGGTCAGGAGTTCAAGATCAGCCTGGCCAACATGGTGAAACCCCTTCTCTACTAAAAATACAAAAAATAGCCAGATGTGGTGGTGCACGCCTGTAATCCTAGCTACTCAGGAGGCTGAGGCATGAGAATCGCTTGAACCTGGGAGAGGGAGGTTGCCGTGAACTAAGAACATGCCTCTGCACTCCAGCCTGGGCAACAGAGTGAGACTCTGTCTCCAAAAAAAAATTTAAAGAAGGAAATAAAATAATACTAAGCCTAGGGAAGGTCATTCAGTGGACATTGAAGGAGGTATAGTGTGATGGCAGCATCAAAGTGAGGAAGAAAGAAGAGGCTAGGTGCAAAGTTCTCAGTAAATGCAGAGAGTCCTCCTGAGGTAGGAGTTTGACAGTAGTGGAGGTAGAACGCAGTTCATCTGGACGGTGTGAACCTTCACAGACTAGGAGGGTGGTCTTGAAGCACTTATACTTTTAAGTTTGTTATGGAGTGTGGGAGGTCTCATTACTTACAAAGTTGGCACAGCACTCTTATATACAGAAGCAAAAGTAGTAGTGATATTAATAAAGTTGCAGCAATCCCAGTGTGTTTACTCTTACGGTTTACTGCTGACATTTTACCTGGAAGGTAAATCATTTGAGGCTTTATGTCTTGTTATTCTAAGTATTTCAGATCTTAGGAAAAACTATATAAGGAAACAAATTATAATTGCCCTAAGCAGAAATATTTTCTGGATGTCAGAGAGTCTAACTTACTTTTAGGATGACATTTCTCTGTTGCCTTCCAGGGACCAGATGGCCCTCGGGGTGAAATTGGCCTTCCGGGACCTCAAGGTCCACCTGGACCCCAAGGACCAAGTGGTCTGTCCATTCAAGGAATGCCTGTGAGTTGTGTTCCAACATTCAGATGGGTTTTATTGTTATCTCTTTTCCATGTGGTTACAAAGAATGAACTTTTGTCTTCTGTGCCTTAATAATGAACCTCAGTCCCTTTGAAAGCAATGATTGAGTATCATGTCACTAGTTATGCCCTTAGCCAATTTTTTTTTTCAATGAAGAAGGTCTTTTAATCAATAAGTACATGCACAGGAAGCTGGTACATCTGCAAGCATTGTGTTTACAGAGGAAGAACAAAGCTTACGTGTATAGCCCTTTTTCTTGTTTAAATTCTTAATGGATGTGATAACATCTAGATAGTAACAAATGTTATACGCATTTAAGCTTTTTCATTATGTGTAGTGACTGCTTGTATAGATTAATAAAGGCCATTTTTTCATGATCCTTATCTCAAATGGCATCAAATCACCATTTATGGAGAGTGAGAGTTTTAGATTTTTACATGGTGTACTTTAATGTAGGTGCATTTCTTTGAGAAGTCATTTTATACCATTGAAAAAAAATTAATTGTATTCACTGATCTTCATTAATCTTACTATAGAGGTCTAAATTTAGGAATAAAACCAATCTCTTTAATTCATATTTGAAGCAACCAGATCCTTTTAAGCTCAATTTTTGGCAATCTTTCTGCGTATATGATTATGTCTGCCTAGCTGAAAAGTTTCTCCTACAGTATTATTTTACAAAGCATTAACATGCCAATTTGTGTAATTACTAATAATAAATATTGGTTGAGGTCTTACTACATGCCAGATTCTGTGTTTGCTTTTCCTTTCTTGTATAGCATTTAAGTATGTTTCTAGCCAAAACAAAACAAAACAAATCTACATAGATATGAGATTGTAAAATCCAACCCATAAATAATACTGAAATGTTCAAGTCTGCCCTCCATGTATTTACCATATTGGCCTCACCATATCAGACTGTATTTTCTATGTTGAAACTATCCTGGTATATAAATGTTCAGCTGCATCGGAATGCTTACATAAATGGCGTCGCATGTGTGAAAAGTAAAATGTGTTCTGTTTAGATGTTAGTATAAACGCAATTTACTGTGGAAAAATGTTTAAATGACAAGAGGGAAAAGAAAGCACTAGGAATTTATCTATGTGAACTTAACTGTGTGCACTTTTGGATATTCAGGGAATGCCAGGAGAAAAAGGAGAGAAGGGAGATACTGGCCTTCCTGGTCCACAGGTATTATTTTTATTTTTTAGGTCTGTTGCTTTTAGTCTAAACCTTTGCCAAGGGGAAAAAAAGGCTGTAGCTTCTGAAGTCAGTTGTGATCTTGGTAATTAGTGTTTTTCATATTAAAGACCATTTGCCTGTATTCACTTGCCCTAAGCCCCTTTTGAGAGTCACACGGATGTTCCCCAGGTGAGCTCTGGCAGGGAACATTCTTTGCCCATGATAACTTCCAAGTCTGAATTCTAAGTTACAAAGGATTCACCATTATGCTCTTAGGTTTGTTTGGAGGCCTTCATCTGTTTCAGGAAAGCTGGGTGAGTGGATGACTCATTCCTGTGAACCTGACTCTTTTTTGTGCCTGTTCTATGTAGGGTATCCCGGGAGGCGTTGGTTCACCAGGACGTGACGGCTCACCAGGCCAGAGGGTAAGGTCTTGTCCAAGGTTGGTTTTCAGGAAAGCAGACTTTTTACCAAGCCACTCTTACTGCTGACAGCTTCTATGTAAGGAAGTCAAGCCACTTTTTGCTTTTTGTTTTCTCCTGTGTATCGATATTCTACCTATCCTGCATCTATTTCCCTTCACTAACATCTTGTATGTGCATTGCTTTATCAAACCCTAGGAACTTCCATCAAACCTTCTCAAATGAGCACATTCCTTTCTGAGTGCTCCCATAACCTGAGTATAGTTTATTGTGTGCATTGGTTTATCAAGAAGCACATAAATTGAAATTTAAATAGAATGGCTTTCTGTAGTATGCCTTACATGGAAATCTCCATTTATTTAGTGTAGTTCAATTATTGCTTCTTTTTATCTGTTCAAGTGGACAGCAGTACAATAAAGTATAAAGATGTTCAGGAAAAGGATACACTAACATCTGGTCTTTGTTTAGTCAACAAGATTTTACTGAACCAGATTTGAGGTTCTTGTTCTCAAAGAGTTTATAGTTTGTTAGGAAGAAATATAACTAAGTAAGAAACTTTATTACATTCTATAATGAGAGCAGAGCCCTGTAAGAACAGAAAAAATGGATAACCAAACTGGACTTGGAGGCTGGAGTAAGATTTCTCAGAGGAGGTACCATCTAGACCAAGTCTCAATTGAAAGACAGAAGTCAGCCAGATGAACAAGGAAAGGAAAGCTATTGCAAGCAGAGGGAACAGCATATACAAAGAGGTAGAGGCAAGGGAAGATGGGGCATTTCCAATATTGTACATTGTTTAGTATGGCAGGAGATTAGAGTAAGTGTGTGTGTGTGTGTGTGTGTGTGTGTGTGTGTGTGTGTTGTATGCATATGCACACATACTTAGGTGTAGGGAGATTGTTAAGAGATGAAGTTGGAGAGGTAAGCACGAATTCACTTAAGTAATCTACTTTTTTCAGCTAAGGATTTTGAACTTTAACATGAAGGCAAGAGGAAGTCATTAAATTTTCAAAAGGGGCAGAGAGGCTGGTCTTCCTTAAACTGTCACTGATTTAGACATGTGAGCAGCTCCACAGTTTCTCTCAAGACTGGATTATATAGAGTAGCTACCACTTAGATCCAATCCAGTGAAGGACAACACATCTGGCATTCACTGGTTTTTCCGGTTGAACTTATTAGATTAGCAGACAATTGGCTTGAGCACTCACTTCTCTACTCAAACGAGGCTTGCTTGTAGCTCAAGGTAGCTATACTGTTCAAGAATAATGAAATTGTTCTTGTTTTTTCTATAGAAGTGTAGACGTGCAACCTTTCTACTTCTCGCCAACACCTTTTTTTAACAGCAAACTTTCATTTGCGTAAAATCTCAGTGTAGTCTCTGTTCATCAAATGGAATCGCTCAGTCTGTGAAACATGTTTAGGTGAATGTATCTAAAGAAGGCATTCTATAACAAATTTATGTGGGGTTCTTATACATGTGGAAGGAGTGTCTAGAAATATTTATATATTTTGGCAAAGGGTGTAGGCTAAGATCCTGTGTGGTTACACACCTGGATTCCTTCATGATTCCTGAAGTTCTGAAAATGGTAATTCTAAAGATTTATTTCAGTGAGTTTATTTGGTTTATCTGTGCATGAAGTGAAATCTTGGCAAAGAACTCACAAATCAAGCATGTTGGATTAGTGTTTGAATCATTTGGTTTTGGAATTCTGTCTTTTAAAACCAGTATACCAACACAGACTTTTTGTAAATATTTTGCTATTCCTCTAAACAGGTGTTCTTCTATGGGATTAAAAGTCGTAGAGCTGTAATAAAGTGATAAGATATCTGTACTTGGATTTTATTTTCCTCTCTCTTCCAATCTAGAAGTCAAAGTTTTAGGGTATGTCTGATTCTTACTTTGAAAACTTAGATGGAGTGGACTTGCTTTTCCAAACTAGATTTTGAAGGATACTCATTCTTTATATGGCCATATTTAAAAAAAAAAGTTTGTATGAATCCTATGATTATTTTTTAGAAGAGATATTTGAGGGCAGTATCATTTCAATGTGCAATACAAGGGAATCACATTCACACAGAATAAAACATAATGGTGCCCCGAAATTGTGTAACATGCCTGCCTTCCTTGAGGGAATGACCACGTATTTTTTTCAATCAGACATGTCTTTTTTTTTTTTTTTTCCCTGGTTCATGTTCTCTCATGAGGTTGCATCCATCAGCCATGTCTTAACTGAGCACATACAATATGCCACGTACTATGCTCAGCCTGGAAAGAGTTGGTCATTACTGCCTGCAGAGAAGAATCCAGAAGAGGAGAGAGCTTCAGTGGCAGAGGGAGACAGCTTGTAGACTGTCTACCCAGAAGAGATGGAAGGATGGGCTAAGAGCATGGCTGTTCCCTGGGACTAGAAAAACAAAAGGGTCTTCTCAGAGGCAGTAGAGAAGGAAAGAAGAAATGAAGAATGGATTAAAAACAGTTGTTGAGGTGACTCTGATCTGTTTAGTCAACTGATCTGAGAACTTAAGGATAGTCCAGTTCTAACACAGTTAGATATTAATAGTTACAGGGCAGGATTGTAAGGTAGGAGGCCCAGTACAACTTTCATGGTGGGGCAGATCTTGGACGTGAAGCACCCCAGAAGACATGCTGCATTAGAAGGCCAGCTCTCCCTGGTTGGGCAGGGGGAGAGGAGGGACTGTTTATAGAATAAGCATACGTGCCTTGCAATTATTTCTGGTCCTCCTCAGGCCATCCTAAAAGGCAAAGCTACATTTGGGGAAAAAAATAATGACAACAACAACAACAACAACAACTGTAGCATAGAACAGACAGAGAGCAAACGCAGGATGATGAGACTTAGTACTGAAATGACTAAGAAGTCACTTCCAGTAAACTCCAGTCAGGCTTCACTGTCTAGAAAATCAGGAAGGCAGAGCTTTTTATTTTCCTCCACTCTGAGCACTTAAATCACTTCATGTTACTGTGCCTTCATTTCCCTGATTCTGCGTGAGTAAAGCCTACTCTGGGGAAAGGAGGAGGAAGCAGCAACAAACATTTTCAATGATGTTCAATGGGTGCTTTTAGCTCCTTAGACAGTGTAAGGAGTAGGTGAGTGAGGTGTGCGATAAGGGTGGTGGGCTATTACTTACTACTCATTCTTCTTCCTTTTAAGTCTTTGCCTTCTCTTGTTTATGTACTTATTTTTATTTTAATTTTTAGAGATAAAAATCTCCCTCTGTGGCCCAGGCTGGACTGCAGTGGTACAATCATGACTCACTGCAGCCTCAAACTCCTGGGATCAAGTGATCTTCCCACCTCAGCCTACCAATTAGCTAGGACTGCAGGTTTGCACCACCATGTCTGGCTAATTTTTTTTATTTTTATTTTTTGTAGACATGGGGGTCTTGCTATGCTGCCCAGGCCAGTCTCAAACACCTGGTTTTGAGCAATTCTCCTACCTCAGCCTCCCAAAGTGCTGGGATTACAGCCACCACATCTGGCCAAGTCTTTGTCTTCTCTTACTGACAGCCACAAACTTAAAGCACAAACCAAGTGTCATCACCTTGGCTATAAGCTTAGGGAAAGGTTAGCACCTCTTTCCTGAAGCTAAAGCTAATAGTATCCCTGAATTTAGCCTAGAAGAAGAGAGATCTTAGTAAATAATAAAAAGGAGAAGATGAAACATCTTTTCTTCTAATGTTTCTAGCTTATTCTAGCTTTTCCCAAGGGGAATCTTTGACTCTTAGAGGTAGCTCTTATTCAACTTTGGGCCCGAGCCAGAAGCAAGTCCAGTAAAAACTGAACTTGTTCACTGAACTAGTTTTAGCCTCTTGCTAGGCAGCCAATAGAGTACAGGAACACACTTTAAAAAGCAATAGTGCAAGTTCATATTTAATAGCCAAATGCACTTAGGCATTCAGTTTTCATTCCGGGTGATTCCAACAGAAAGCATTTTGGTCCCATCTTTCATTTGCACTGTAAATCTTGTCACCTCTCTCATCTTCTTCCTCTCCTTTCCTTGGTATCTGTGATCTCTGAGCTCCTCTAATACATGGTGGATTTCTCAGTCTCCACCCTAGACATCAGGGTGGTCCTTTGGAAAACTGGGAAGAACAAGCATGACATGGATTACTTCGTGTTTCCAAACCTCACTTTCCTCAGCAGTAAAGTGGAAAAAATAATATTTGACTCCATAGAATTGTCATGGAGATTAATTCATATGAAACATTTCTCTATAAAAATGTGATTTTAGCTAGTATTATTAGTATTCACTATTTTCAAGGAAACTTAACAAGTCTGGACATTTTATAATATTTTATAAGGCTTGTACTTGACATTTCAAGATGTCTTAGAAGACTAAAGAAATACAAAATTCTTTTTTCAAAAGCAAGTTAAACATTTTTTTTCTTGGATTTCACCTCACAAGGATACTGGAAGCATGTTTCCAGATTAGGCAGGTTTTATCTACAAAGGATATATTAATGATGATTATCCCATTTCATCAAAAGTGAGTTAGACATGAATTGCACTTGAGAAATTGAACTTGAGTCAACTATCTGGATTTAATTTTTATAAATGTTAAGTGGTGATGAAATATCTATCAAATATTTTGTAAAATACTGAGATTCATGATTATTATTCCCTTGAGTATCTCCCTCCTTCTGAAGAGGATGTATAAATACCATCACAAAACTAGTAGAGGGAATAATGGGATTTTCTTCTTTGTGGGTCTAGTTGGGTTTTATAAAATCTCAAAAAGCCTTTGCACAGTCAACCGCAATGATGATGGTATGTGCAACTGAGACTTAACAGATTATTTTAATAATCAGATTATTTAATAAAAATAGCAGCAATCACTATCATTAATCATTGAATCTGTGCAGGTGCTTTACAAATATTATGTTGTCTAATCTTCAGAATAACTATGGGCACTAGGCATTGTTATCCCCATTTTACAAAGAATCTAAAGCTCAGAAACTGAAGAAACAGTGCCACACAGCTAGTGTTAGAGCCAGGATTTTAATCCATCTGCCTGGCCCCTACACTTCACTCTTCCCACAAAATTATACTAGTAAAGATCACTGTGGGATTTGTGAGAAAATCTTTCTCAAAAGAGATATTTAATAAGCAGGACTTCAACACGGAAGGTGTTTCACCCAGCATTTTTGAGCAATAAGAACCCAGTGTGAGTTACTTTCTTGATGAAGTAGATACTGATACTTCACCCATAAAAATATGATTTCTTGATCACTTTACCCCTTTACCTGGATAGCGGCATACCTGGGCACATCTGAGACCAGAACAGCTACTAGGACATGTTTATTTTCCTGTTATTGCTGACTCTAAGGATACTTCTGAAAGTGTCTTTATTTGAGACACAGGCATGGTACAAATAGTAACATCTGCTTCGCACTCTGGTTCTAACGCTGTCCTTCACCGTCAGGACATGCATTTTATATTGGTAAACCATCAGTTTCCCAATTTAAGTCATTGGATTATTGTTTTGTGTTTTAATATACAATTTTCTGGAATTCATCCTCAGAGATTGGATGCAAAAGGTTTTAGGCACGATTTAGGAAAGTATACTTTTAAAACTCTTAATGATTCCAGTTAGGTTTTGGAATTACTAGATAATATATGGTATGAGACCTACTGATGTCTAAGTGATTTTTTTGGTAGACTATTGCTGGTATTTTTTTGTTTTAATTCACTGAAGCCATCACTGCAGCTTACTAAAAATGTATATATGTTTATATTTCTATATATACACAAATTAAATTATAAATAAATATGTATATATTAAAAATGGTATATGTGGACCACATGTTCTCACTTGTAAGTGGGAGCTGAGCAGTGAGATACCATGGACACATGGAGGGTAACAACCCACACTGGGACCTGTTGCGGGGTGGGGTTGGAAAAGGAGAGCATGAGAATAAATAGCTAATGCATGCTGGGATTAATATCTGGGTGATGGATTGATAGATGCAGCAAACCACCATGGCACATGTTTACCTATGTAACAAACCTGCCCATCCTGCACATATAGCCCAGAAATAAAAATAAAAATAAAATAATATATGTAGTACATGTACAAGATATGTAGGTTTGTAACATAGGCAAACATGTGACATGGGGTAGGTTGTATAGATTATTTCACCACCCAGGTATTAAGCTATTGAGCCTAGTACACATTAATTATTTTTCCTGATTTTTTCCCTGCTCTCATCCTTCACCCACTGACAGGTCCCAGTGTGTGTTGCTTCCCTCTGTGTGTCCATGCGTTCTCATCATTTAGCTGCCACTTATAAATGAGAACATGCAGAATCTGGTTTTTCTGTTCCTGCATCAGTTTGCTAAGGATAATGGCCTCCAGCTCCATCCATGTCCTTGCAAAGGACATGATCTTTTTCCTTTTTATGGCTGCATAGTAGTCTATGGTATTTATATACTACATTTTCTTTATGCAGTCTATCATTGATGGGCATTTAGGTTGATTCCATGTCTTAGCTATTGTGAATAGTGATGTCGTGAACCTACACATGCATGTGTCTTTATGACAGAACAATTTATATTCATTTGGATATATACCCAGTAATGGGATTGCGGGTTCAATGGCAGTTCTGTCTTTAGGTCTTTGAGGAATCACCACATTGCCTTCCACAATGGTTGAACTAATTTACACTCCCACCAATAGTGTAAAAGCATTCCTTTTTCTCTACAACTTTGCCAGTATCTGTCTTTTTGTTTGGTTTTGTTTTTAACTTTTTAATAATAGGCGTCCTGATTAGTGTGAGATGATATCTCATTGGTTTTGCTTTGCATTTCTCTAATGATCAGTGATATTGAGCTTCTAAAAAATATGATTATTGGCTTCTTTTGAAAATAAGATATACATGTCCTTTGCCTACTTTTTAATGGGGTTGTTTTTTTTTCTTGTAATTTTGTTTAAATCCCTTATAGATGCTAGATATTAGATCGTTGTCAGATGCATAGTTTGCAAAAATTTCCTCCCATTCTGTAGGTTGTCTGTTTAGCCTGTTGATTGTTTTTTGTTTTTTGGCTGTGCAGAAGCTCTTTAGTATTATTAGAGCCCACTTGTCAAGTTTTGCTTTCGTTGCAATTGCTTTTGGCATCTTTGTCATGAAATCTTTTCCCATGTCTATGTCCTGAATGGTACTGCCTAGGTCGTTTTCCATTGGGTTTTACACTTAAACTTTTAATCCATCTTGAGTTAATGATTATATATGGTATAAGGAAAGGGTCCCGTTTCAATCTTCTGCATATGGCTAGCCAGTTATCCCAGCACCATTTATTGGAGTCACCATTTATATAAGGAGTCACTTCCCCATTGCTTGTTTTTGTCAGGTTTGTCAAAGATCAGATAGTTGTTGGTGTGTGGTCTTATTTCTGGGTTCTGTATTCTGCTCCATTGGTCTATGTGTCTGTTCTTGTACAAGTGCCATGTTCTTTTGGTTACTGTAGCCCTGTAGCATAGTTTGAAGTCATGAAGTGTGATGCCTCTAGCTTTGTTCTTTTTGCTTAGGATTGCCTTGGCTATAAGAATGAGATAATGTACTTTTAAGTAACATGGATGGAGCTGGAGACCATTATCCTGAGTGAACTAATACAGGAATAGAAAACCAAATATCACATGTTCTCACTTGTAACTGTGAGCTAAACATTGAGTACATATGGGCACAAAGAAGGGAAAAATGGACCCTAGGACCTACTTGAGGGTGGAGGGAGAGAAGAGGATGAGGATCAAAAAACTACCTGTTGGATACTATTCTTATTACCTGGGTAACAAAATAATCTGTAAAACAGACCCCTGTGACATGCAGTTTACAACAAACCAGCACATGTACCTGTGGACCTAAAATAAAAGTTTAAAAATAAATGAATAAGTAAATAAAATAAAATAGTATATATATAAATAATATATATATAGATGTTTATATTTATCTGTGCATATATACATATACATTTTTAATGCACGTATGTGCATGTTTGTGTTACTGAAAATTCCCCTGTGTGACCCAATGCAAGGATTGATCTTGGATCTCTAGCCTGGGACAGTGTTTACAGAGTCTGTGGCTTCTAGTGGCTTGGCCTCAATCTGGTGGTTGATCTTAATCCTTTGCTGCAAGTAGCAGCCTTATTTCTAATGGCTGACTGCCACACTGGTCTGCTTACAGAAGTCCACAGCCATGCCACAGGGTTGAAATGGTGCAATGGGGTTTCTTCCAGCATTTCTCTAACCCTGACTGCTTAAGCCTGGCCCCTTTCAACAAATTCATCTGTTGCCAGCTGCTTACAGACCCACTCTACCCGAGAATGTACTGTCAGTTGAATGACCTTCACAATTGGCCAGAATCTTAAGGTTAATATCATGACCTACCATTGTTGGCTTCAATGAAGGCATGAATGAAGAATACCATAATTGAGTCACTGGTTTTAAGCAGTATTTCTGCTGGCTACAGAAACATAGATATTCTCCCTTCTGATTTGAATTTCAGTTGCAACACTATTCATGGACGAGTCAGTTTTTTAGATACCATAAGCACAGTACCTAGAAACTACAAACTTTTAAAGAACCTACCAAAAAAATGTTTAGAGACTTAAAAACACACACACACACATCTATTTGTTCTAGAGTATGGAAAAGTGAAAAATAGAAATTAAGAAATGTTTAAGTAGATGTCTGTATATGCTTTGCCAGTTTCAGCCATAAATTTAGTGTTTATTCAAATATTAGCCATTTTGAAAGCAAATTGTGGGTTAGATATACTTTTGTTGATAAATCATAGCCAACCATAATTTAATAAGTTGCCCATAGGCAAATGTTTTTAAAAACAAATTATAAAAATCCTTTCAAGCTTTTATAGCAAGAATTATGTTTAATGTGTACTGTGGGTACATACTAATATTTTGAGGTAGGAAGATTAAAAAGGAAAAATGCCTAGAGCTATTCATGTTATTAAAAAAAAATCCCTGTCTGTTGGGTGACTGATTTCATACATTTAAAAAGAAAACTGCCAGCCTAAGTGAATTCACATGTTATGCTTATTGTTTAACCTCCTATTTCCTAATATTCATTGTACATTGCTTGAGTTTTCTGATTTTTGTTGGTTGTTTGTTTCTGAGACAGAGTCTCACTCTCTCACCCAGGCTGGAATGCAGTGGCTCGACCTCACCTCACTGCAACCTCTGCCTCCTGGGTTGAAGCAGTTCTCCTGGCTCAGCCATTCGAGTTGCTGGGATTACAGGCATAAGCCACCACGCCCAGCTAGTTTTTGTATCTTTAGTAGAGATGGGATTTTGCCATGTTGGTCAGGCTGGTCTCGAACTCCTGACCTCAGGTGATTCGTCCTCCTCAACCTCTCAAAGTGCTAGGATTACAGTCATGAGCCACTGTGCCTGGCCAAGTGTTCTGCTTTTTATGAGGCTGCTTATTCCCTAAACACTCATCTTCTTAGATTGGCTCCCTGGTGTGAAATGGAAAATTTATAGATATAGATAGATTTTGGGAAATGCAAGTACCTTTTTAGCTGTTAATAGTTGAAGACCATTCAATGAGCTTTGATTATAGTTAGGCTGAATGACAAAGCTAGAATTCACAATCAATTTACCCTACAAAATGCAGATACTTTGCAAAATTTTTCTTTTCACCAAGTTTATTGCTTTTATATAAAAAGCTTCTGCTACTGCCCCTCACCCTGAAGTGAAGATGTGAGAAGAAGGGCCTGAACGCTGCCCTTATAAGAGTTGACTGGCTTGCTCAGTGAGAGCTGTAACATGCAGTCGTGTGTGAATAGGGAGATTAGTGGTGTGGGCCCAATCATTCTGATTACTTGATTTAAATTCCACTTCTTCTGTGAAAATTTATCTGTATCCCAAAGCCTGGGTTAAGTGCTCTTCCTACATGTTCCCATTGGAACTCTATAGTCTTTCAGCATAGCACATTGTTGGTTTCTTTTCATTGTTTGACTATTGTCAAAACTGTAAACTCTTAGAAGAGTGACCACCTTGTTCATCATTGTCTACCTAGAGTCTAGTAGAATGCCCAGCATGTAGTACCTGTACAGACATTTTTGGACAAATGCAAGGCTTCTAAATAAAAATCTTCCAAAGGTAGATTTACGGGTGTCATTTAAGAGCTTAAAAATAAAATGATTTTATGAGATGGAAAATGTGAACATGTTTAATTTTCTAGGGTGAAAAAGAAATTTTAGAAAAAATGGCTTTGTGTTTTTGAAATGGTGTTAAGGGTAATGTCCTTTTAGTTATCACAATTTATAATAAGGAAATTTTAATTTGGCGTAATGCAAACAGATAACTCACAGCAGTCTTAAAAACACCTTTGTTCTTGGCTGGATGCTGTGGCTCATGCCTGTAATCCCAGCACTTTGGGATGCCAAGGCAGGTGGATCACTTGAGGTCAGGAGTTCGAGACCAGCCTGGCCAACAGGGTGAAATCCTGTCTCTACAAAAATTAGCTGGACATGGTAGTGCATGCCTGTAATCCCAGCCACTCAGGAGGCTGAGGTAGGAGAATTTCTTGAACCTGGGAGGCAGAGGTTGCAGTGTGCTGAGATTGTGCCACTGCACTCCAGCCTGGGCAACAAAGTGAGTGAGACTCCGTCCCAAAAAAACAGAAACAAAAACAAAAACCCACCTTTGTCTTTGAACCATTAAAACAAAAGTGTTTTTAGTATTTCATGACAGTCCAAGAAAAAAGTGCCAGAATAAAATGCATGGTAGTGAATGCTACTGGTGCCCTGATTGGACCCCCTTTACCTAGCAGGTGAACGACATCTCCAGCTGCTATGGTACTGACTGCTAACAACTCATAATTGTCTCCTTCTCCACATAATTACCCTTGGAAATGTTATCTTGGCCCTCGGTCAATGAATAACTGATATGGTTCATAGAATTTTACTGTGGGTCAACTCTGATGTGTAATTTACACTCCAGAGCTCCCCGTGGGATCACACAGAGGTTTAGATAACTCACTACTCTACCTAACCTCTTCCCTGGCACTACCCTGCTTCCTTTACTACCTTATAGGTTTCTTCCAAGAACACTCCTACAATAAGTCAAATACGCAAGGATCTGGGTCTGCTTCTAGGATCCTAACCCTAAGTTTTTACTAAAATGAAATTTCAGCTTCTGAGGGTAGGATGACTCCTGATATCTTTTTGACACATTCGCGGAGGGTTCAAGAGCAAAAGGAATAACACCAGCATTCCCCTTGCCCTACGCATTTCCAGACTCATTCTACCTGTGATTCACACTTATTCAACATGATAAGCAGAACAGAAGCCTCAATTTTATTCAAATTAAGTATTTATTTGTGCAGTACATTTTAAGACGGAGTTTCACTCTGTTAGCCAGGCTGGAGTGCAGTGGCACAATCTTGACTCACTGCAGCCTCCACCTTCTGGCTTCAAGTGATTCTCGTGCCTCAGCTTCCCAAGTAGCTGGGATTACAGGCACTCACCACCATGTCTGGCTAAGTTTTGTATTTTTAGTAGAGACAGGGTTTCACCATGTTGGCCAGGCTGGTCTCAAACTCCTGACCTCAGGTCATCCGCCCACCTCAGCCTCCCAAAGTGCTGTGATTACCGGTGTGAGCCATTGTGCCTGGCCATGTGTGGTACCCATTTTGTGCCAGCAATGTGTTAGGAAAGTAGCAATGAATAAAACATAATGTCTGCCCTCAAAAAAAGAAGAGAACAAAGAAATTCCAACTTTTGAGGTTTCTCTTTAGGTAGAACTTAAAGCAAACAAACATCTTGTCCAGTCTCTGCTTTATTTATTTTTTTTGAGACAGGGTCTCACTGTATCACCCAGACTGGAGTACAGTGGTGTGATCACAGCTCACTGATGTTTCAACCTTTTGGGCTCAAGCAATTCTCCAGAGTAGCTGGAACTATAGGTGCAAGCCATCACACCAAGTTCCTTTTTTTTTTTTTTTTTTTTTGGTAGAGGTGGGGATCTCTCTATGTTGCCCAGGCTAGTCTTGAACTCCTGGGCTCAAGTGATCCTTTTGCCTCAGCTTCCCAACATGCTGGGATTACAGTTGTGAGCCACCACACCCAGCTGCAGCCTCCACTTTTGATTTGATCACACTGAAGCAGTAACCCTTTCACCAAATTGAGCTCATATGGAGGAGCAACATTTCATCTTTCCTTCCAGATGATAAGCACATGGTGTCCATAAATCAAGTGAATTCAAACCTCTTCAGTGTCATAGATGAGAGCACTGACAGATGGTTGTTTTTTAAACTCCTTCTCACATGGTTGAGAGAGGGGGATAAATATGTTATTTCATGCTGCTCTTCCTTGGAGCAATGCAATTTTCTGCAGTTTCTTTTCTGCAGCTTGCCTCCTTCTGTGAAAAAGTTTCTCCTCACTTGTTTTTGGAATGTTCCCCCTCTGGACACAGCCCGGCAGAGACTGAGGGAGAACTCTTGGCGTAACACTGCAGTTTTGGTTGCTGGGCAGTTGTGTTGGCCACGTGTCCTCTGTGGGCTCATGCGTGTGTGCATGTTCAGTCCCTATCTGGTGCTGTAAGAGCTTTAAAGCAGGAAGCAAAAGACGCCTTTTTTGAAAATGTCTTCTTATGTTAGTGAATATGTGCCCAGGGTTCATTTTTCTGAGAACTTCATCTCAGAAATAAGAATATATTATTAAAAACTCCTTTAAAAATATAGGTTTCTTTTCAACCCTCTCTTGGCCCCAAGTTTTCTCACTTGTAATATGAAGGAACTGGAAAGGATGAGTTCTCTTGTTCTGCTCATCTATCACATATTCTGATTGCTTTTGCCCTTCTTCCTGGACATACTACATTTAAACACCATTTAAAATAACTTACTGGCTGGGCGCAATGCTCATGCCTATAATCCCAGCGCTTTGAGAGGTTAAGGCATGCCGATTGCTCAAGCCCAGGAGTCCAAGGATGGAACTCTACATTTACGAAACATACAAAAATTAGCCAGGCCTGATAGCACATGCTTGTAGTCCTAGCCATGTGGGAGGCTGAGGTGGGCAGATTGCTTGTACCCAGGAGGTCAAGACTGTGGTGAGTCGTGATTGTGCCACCGTACTCCAGCCTGGGTGACAGAGCAAGACTGTCTCAAAAAAATAAAATAGGTTATTTCAACTTATACAAGTATTCATTTTTATTGGTTAGTTAGCAGATTTAAGGACCTGTGCATGTGTGTGTGTAATGTAATCTGTATCAGGGTTTATCAATACTAATATTTTAGGCTGAAGTGAAAGAAATAAGTAGTAATAAAAATAAAAACGCTAACTTATATATAGAATTGGATAGCAATTAAATAAACAACCCTAAAATTTCAGTGGTTTAGTGCAATGAAATGAAATACAATAAAACTTTATTGTTTGTTCACAATCCTGAGCTGTCAGCAAGGGTGGGTGGAGGAATGGTGGTAGGAAGTCCCTGCTCCACACAGTCGTGTAGAAACTCAGGGTCTTTCCATCTTGGAACACTCTCATCTTCAGCATTTGGCCTTTGAAATTGCTTCAGAGTGAGAAAATAAAGTGTAGAATCACCCACTGGAAATTTGTATGAGCCACAGCTGAAAGTAGCCCCTTTTCATTGGCCGGAGCTCAGCCATGTTGCAAAGAAGCTGCAAAGCATCTAAGCCATGTGCCCAGGGAGGAAAGGAAACCCATAGGTACTGGAGCCCGTGCATCCTCTGCCTTCTCTGGTTTCTAACTTGCTATCGTTCTGAAGTTGAGAGCGTGGTGAAGGGCCTTGCTGACCAGTGGTTCTCCTCCACACTCATCCTGCCCCTGCGTATTACTGTTCTTACGCTGCTAATCAAGACATACCCAAGACTGGGTAATTTATAAAGGAAAGAGGTTTAATTGACTTACAGTTTCATATGGCTGGGGAGGCCTCACGATCATGGCAGAAGGCAAAGGAGGAGGAAAGTGATGTCTTACATGACAACAGGCAAGAGAGTGTGTGCAGGGAACTCCCATTTATAAAACCATCAGATCTCCTGAGACTTACTCACTATCATGAGAACCTCACGGAAAAGATCCACCCCTATGATTCAATTATCTCTCACTAGGTCCCTCTCATGACATGTGGGAATTATAGAAGCTGCAATTTAAGATGAGATTTGGGTGGGGATGCAGCCAAACCGTATCACCCTGTCTTTGTATCACCTCTTGTATTCTCCCAACTCGTACACCATTTCCTTTCTCTCAGCCTTATTACTGCTGTCTTTTATTTGACACCTTGAGGTAGGGAGACATAATGTGAGTTGGACAGACATAAAAGATGGATTTTCATGGTAAGATAAGTGGAAAAGATGGCTCACTGGAAAAGTGGCAGGAATCTCTGAAAGGGGATTGGGAGAGTCTGCAAAGATGCCAGGAGAGGTTTCAGTTGGAAAATAATTATTCCAATGGGACACCAAACCCGTGGTGAAAATTCATTTTCTCCCTGTAGTATCAGGTGGTGTTCGGAACAAATTTTATGAAATTTCATGAATATGATAAAAATTTAGATTGAAGATTCTCTCTTAAGTTAACTGCTCCAAAGCAGTTAAGGCCAGCATTCACACTTAAGAGCTATAAACATTTAGGAGTAAGTCATTCCAGCTCTTGCAGTTTTTGAATACTTAACATTAAAAATAACACACATACACATGTGTTCTATAATTTAGGAAGATGTTTTATAAAGAACATCACTTGCTTTCTGCCTTAAATCCTTCCACCAGAGAATAGGGAGCAAGCACTTGCTCATCTGTAAGCCCACGATGACACTCAGAAAATCTGCCCAAGTAGTCAAAGCTCATCATGCCGCAGGAAATCCTCCCAAGTCTCCTGCAGCTTACTCCTGAGGTTGCAGGCTTTCAGATACGTCATACTCCTAATGAAAGACATATCCCTCTGATAGAGATTCCCTGCCCAAGACTCCCTTAGGTAGTGAAAGATACTAATTCATCTTTTCATCTGGTCATTAATGACCAAGAATGGATCCTTTTCCCATTTGTTTTGCTTAGTTTAGTAAAAGCACTTTTTGGAAGCAGGTTCCTGTTTTGGTTTGTAGGTGGCATTTCTTATACCTAAAATTCTTGCACTGGACAATTTAAAGGAGCCAACAGACACAAACATCTTGCCGGTAACAATTTCCATGAAGAGTTTTAAGGCAGTGAATCCTTGGTAGTCCAGGGCAAGCAGCAGGACTTGACCCCCAAACGTGAAAAGGAATTAGACGAGCCCATTCTGAAAGCCACAGAAAGCAATTGCTTAACTGACACACTGTGTTTCTTTTTGTCAGGGTCTTCCAGGAAAGGATGGCTCCTCGGGACCTCCAGGACCACCGGGGCCAATAGTAAGTCTTTTCAGAAACTACTGGGACATACTCTGCTTTAAAGCATTTCATTTCTTTTGAGAGGTTTTCTTTTGCCAGATCTTTTACTCAGTAGCCATATTTACTAGTATAACAACTCATCCCTTGGTAGAGAACTCTCCCTAAAGCTTTTTAAAAAGATAACGTATCCATATTGCCTGATTATTCTATCCTGAGCCATTTTGCCAGAGGATCACCTGCCTTGATTTAGCTTTTATTAAATCACAAGTAAGGCTTGAATTTGAAAAACCACACCTGACCTGTAGTGAGGTGACCAAAAAAAGTCTTCCCTCCATTTTTGGGAATTGAGAAGAGGAATGAGGTCCTGGTGATGAGGGGGAGGGAAGCTATCGTGTTATGTATTTGTTACTCTTGCTTAAAAGTTGGCTGTCATTGATGAGAATTTGTGATTCCTGACTTTGTTCCATTTTCCTTCCTCTCTTCCAGGGCATTCCTGGGGCCCCTGGAGTCCCTGGCATCACAGGAAGCATGGGACCGCAAGGCGCCCTGGGACCACCCGTGAGTATGCAGCAGTAGCCGGTCAGGATGTATGTCCAGTCGTCACGTTTATTTATGTGTTTAAATTTACCAGCATCTCTATTAGTCAGAAATGTGTATTCAGTACTGGATTCCATGGGAATTCGTAAAGGAAATCAGAAAAGCTCCTAGGATAAAGATGAAGATCAGATTGTGCGTATGCCAAGGCTAAAGATAAATGGTCCTAACAGGGAATAATCTGTCATGCTTTTGCTTACGTATGTTTCTATTGCTTGCTATTCTGTATTTGACTAAGTAAACTCAATATTACCTTTCCAGAGATTGGGTACAACAGCTATGTATTAATCAAGCCAGGTTCCCAAAGGGAAAAATATAAAGCTTGGGAAATTCTAGGTTTAATGGGAGTGAGATTAGACTTTTTTCTACATTCTATAAGACAGAATTTCCCATTAAAACACAAACTCACACATAAGTGAGAGGTGTAATAAGTGAAAACACAATGAACAGAACTCATTCCCTCTCACTTTTGTACTTCTAGCCTCTTAGGTTGGTGTTTAAGTGTGATCAATGGGAGGGGAAGGGATAAGGTGAAAGAAAAACAAATGAGCACATCTGGGCCTGTTTCTTCATCTGTAAAATGAGGTCACTGTATTACATGGCCTCTGGAGACACGCTTGGCATCTTCTGGTGACATGCAAGTTGTTCCTTCTAGGTGTTGCTGTTAGTCACCATTCTGATATTATCTGTGAACTGCTAAGTCTGCATCCATAAACTAAAACATTGAAAATGCAAAGATGTGTATGACTGTAAACACACTAAGAATGTGTGGAGCAGGGAAATCTGATGGATGAGGATGGAAGAGTCTAGTGAATTAGATCCCTATTACCACTTAACAAATTGTCACAATCTCAGTGGCTTAAAACAACACAAATTTGTTATCTTATAGTTCTGCAGGTCAGAAGTCTGGCACGGATCTCACTGAGTTAAAGACAAGGTGTCCATATTTCCCTTCTGGAGGATACAGGAGAGAATCTCTTTCCTTGCCTTTTCTAACTTCTAAAGGCCTCCCACATTCCTTGGCTTATGGTCAACTTCCATCTTCAAAGCCAGCAATGTTGCATCTCTCTGGCCTTTCTGCCATAGCCACTTCTCTCTGACCACAGCCAGGAAAGGTTCTCTTCGGGACCTATGTGATTACATTCAGGCCACCTGAATCTCCAGTCTCCCTAGATAATTCCCAAACTCTTAACTCAAATTTATAAATCACATTTGCAAAGTCCCTTTTGCCACATAAGGTATCATATTCATAGGTTCTGGGAATTAGGGCATAGAAGTTTGAGGGGCCTTTTTTCTGTCTACGATAGCAAATAATATAGAACAGAAATATTGGTTCTCATTTTGAAAGTGGCCTGTCTTCCTCTAGCAACCCAGAGAGGCTTCTTCCTCTTATTCTTGAAACTCATTTTAATAAAATTATTTCATCCTCAGAATCCTTTTCTGGGCCATGATTCACATGAGACATTTGCAGATCCACAAACCCATACAGGGTATGCACAAAAAAAAATGAATCTTGATTTTAGCAAAACGTCCTGATTTGCGCATTCAAATAAATGTTATTCTTAGTAATCACTTTATACAGCTGTATCTTTATTCCAACTACACTGTCATTCAAAATACTTTTAGATCTCTTCTTTTTATATCAACCTAGTAATAGGTCACAGAAGAAAATCTGACTGCTTTATCTTCACACATTCCTTTTCTTAATTCAAAAAGATGTTGCCGAGTATAACCCATCACATAGAAACATACACTGAAACCTACATGTGTGAGCACATGAAAAAATGCATGTACACACACACACACACGCACGCACGCACGTACCCGTCTTCATCATTCTTTCACTGCAAGCTTATCTTGCAGTGAAAAAAGAAGGAGCTATAGAAAAGATTAACTAAATGGCTGAAATTTTTCTAAAAACTGAAAAATATATCAATCTAAATCCAAGAAGCTCCTGAGCCCCCAAAAAGGGTAAATATGGAAAACGACATGTAGAGATACATCATTTCAAACTGAGAAGTAGCTGTGTAAGCCACATCACTTGCACAAATATTCATTTGATTCTAGGCTGTTTCATACCAGAAGAGAAATTTAAAAACATACTGCCTTCTGTTTGGCTTCAGTCTGCTTCCCAGAATGTGCTCCTGGGAACCAGAGTTTTAAATATATCCACAGTGCCAGACAGCATGGAGTTCTTGTCAAAGAAGTGCCCCTGACATGACCCTAACTAGCTGTGGAAGCCACATGCACAGAAACTGCATGCCTAATCTGTTTCTCATTCATGGGAAGTTTTAGGACATCAATGGCTTTGAGGCATCCAGAAGTGAAACTAGAAAACACCCAAAACTAGTTTAATTTGGTTAGACAATAAATATATTTGGGCATGCGTTTCTTGTTCTTACTGGCATCTCCTAGAACTAGTTTCTCCTAACCCAGGCTAGGAGAAAACAAGCTCTAGACTGATCCTGACCCAAGATGGATGGAAAGGGGAAGAGGGAAGGAGAGAAGTGCAAGCCCTGAGAGCTTTGAAAGAGTTGACATGGGGTGTGGAGAGCTAGAATGAGACCTGGAATCAGTGAGTAACTGTGATAGCACCCTGTTCACCCACCTGGCCTATGGTGGCTCTGGATTAGACTCTAAATGTAGCATATACAAAAATACTAACAAAATTTTCCCACAAATAAAACTCTTGTTAATAATGTTATTTTTGTTGTAAATCAGCAGAAAGGGGTCCTTGATAGCAGCAGGAGGGGTCTTCGTGCCGTTGACACTCTGATCAGAGGCAGAAACCATTTGGTCTGCAAGCACTGGGTATGGATACCACAGTCGGCTTGGGGATTTCCTCCCAAAAGCAAGTTGCTCTCTGAACTGTCCAGCCCAGACTTTTTTGGGCCTGCTGGCTCCCAGATGCTTGCTGGCTGCCAGACTGGCATGACTGTGACAGCAGGCTCTGTGTCATGGTGTTAAGGCCTTGATTGATTTCCCATGGATGTCTGTCTAGGAAGGCAGGAGGGAAAGGGACCAAGAAGGACAGGCTGCACTGCTGAAAATAGCAACATGTTTCCTACAGTGGGTGCCAGAAACGCCTGCTTTCGTGCATTCTGCCTTCAGCTGCCGGCTCCCTGGGGCAGATTGTACATAGCTGCTAGTATTGGCTTAGGTATGGTTCCTGCCCTGCAGTTGTTAGAGAGTTATAAAACACAGAAAAGAAGGAGCTGCTTACTGCTGGGGCCATGTGTTCAGCCAAGTAGACAGGTCCAGGGTTATATCATTGAAAGATCATTGCATTAGAAGTCAGCATATGTGGGTTCTTGATGCAGCCTTGTCGTGACTCGAAGTAGCTGTGTAAGCCTCATCACTTGCACAAATCATCTAGCCTTTCAGAATGTCAGTTTCCTAATTCATTCATTTAAAATGTTTAGGGAATGAGCACAACACATATAAGACTACATGGTGGGGAGGGGTCATGAGGGATACAAAAGACATCAAGACATTTTTCGATACATATGAGAACTCTAGAGAGAATGATGTTTTTATATAAGAAGCTGTAATAACGGACAGAAAGTGTGAAATGCCAAGAAAAAGGCAAGGAAGTTGCTATGAAAGTTCCATTAAGAGGGAGCCATGGTGGCTCAGGCCGGTTGTCCTGGCACTTGAGGAGGTGAGGCTACACATTCAAGGCCAGCCTGGGCAACATAAAAACCTCTCATTCATTAAAATAAAATAAATAAATAAATATGGCCGGGTGTGGTGGCTCACGCTTATAATCCCTGCACTTTGGGAGGCCAAGGTGGGTGGATCACCTGAGATCAGGAGTTCAAGACCAGCCTGGCCAACATGGAGAAACCCCATCTCTACTAAACATACAAACATTAGCCAAGCATGGTAGCACATGCCTGTAATCCCAGCTACTTGGGAGGCAGAGGCAGAAGAATCTCTTAGACCCGCGAGGCGGAGGTTGTGGTAAGCCGAGATCACACCATTGCACTCCAGCTTGGGCAACAAGAGCAAAACTCTGTCTCAAAAAAAAAAGAAAAAGAAAAGAAAAAAGAAAACTCCATTAAGAGAGACCCCTAAGCTGAGGGGTGGGAGTGTCGGCTTCAGATGGAGAGGGCATTTTGATGAGATCTTGGAATTTGGGTAGGATTCCCACCCACAAAGACGGAAAGACTGCCTCACTTAGGTGGCAGTTGCAGAAAAACGTAAGACAAACACAGAGCACCCCGTCTTTGTAAATTTTAATATTTTTCAGTTATTTCTCTAGCTCCATCACGACTACCACAGTTTCATTTCAGGCCCTGCTCACTGCTCACAAAGACTATCCCAGGAGGCTGTCATTGGCCCTCGGGCCTCTGCGTTAGCCCTGGTCTAGTCCATTTCCCAGCTGCCAGAACATCTTTTGGTGCAGCTCCTACATGTTACTGCCTGGCTTGAATCTCCTCCCTATCCCTGGAGGAAGGAGTCCAGTTGTTCAGCACAGCGCTCATGACCCTGTAGGATGGGCCCCTACTTTCCTTTCCAGCTTGCATTGCCTTCCTCCCATCACTTGGAGTTCAGCCACACATTATTTAAAATTCCCGAAAGATATGGCATAGCATTTCACACATTTGTCTTTGGGGATGGAACAACCCATGGGATGCCCTTTGGGATGTTCTTTTGCCTTACTGGGCTGCATTCTTTTTTCACCACCTGTTGAGCTCCCGGCAAATCTTTCTTTAAGGCTGCACACCTCTGGTGTAAAGTCACCCTTCCCTTCACGGCCATTAGGTACTGCATTTCAACTGTTGATGTTTGTCTCTCCATTAAAAGGATAGTTCCTTAAGGACAGAAATTTTACATACGCCTGCGTAGTGTCCTAGACCCCAGCTCAGTATCTAACACATAGAGAGTACTTAGTATGTATGTATTAAAAGAAAAAAAAGAAGGCCGGGTGGGGTGGCTCTTGCCTGTAATCTCAGCACATTGGGAGGCCAAGACAGGTGAATCACTTGAGGTCAGGAGTTTGAGACCACCCTGGCCAACATGGTGAAACCCCATCACTACTAAAAGAAGAGCAGAAGATTAAACACCGCATGTTCTCACTCATAGGCGGGTGTTGAACAATGAGAATACATGGACACAGGGAGGGGAGCACTACACACTGAGGTCAGTTGGGGGGAAACAGGGGAGGGACGGTGGGGGGTGGGAAGCTGGGGAGAGATAGCAGGGGGAGAAATGCCAGATGTAGGTGATGGGGAGGAAGGCAGCAAATCACACTGCCACGTGTGTTCCTATGCAACAATTTTACATGTTCTTCACATGTGCCCCAAAACCTAAAATGCAATAAAATAAATAAATGGGAAAAAAAAAAAAGAAAAAAAGAAACAGGAAAGGGTGTTCTTTCAGCATAGTGGCAAACATTTATAAAAAAAAAAAAAAATTAGTCAGGCATGGTGGTGGGTGCTTGTAATCCCAGCTACCCAGGAGACTGAGGCATGAGAATCGCTTAAACCCAGGAGGCAGAGGTTGGAGTGAGCCAAGATCATGCCACTACACTCCAGCCTTGGTGACAGAGCCAGACTCTTGTCTCAAAAGAGAGAAAAGAAAAAGAAAAAAAAAAAAAAGAAAGTATGTTTGCATTCTAGTTAGGCTGATATTCAGAGGCATATTGGAAGAATATTCTTATAGATGAGGGGTCAGGTCATGGAAGACCTTTCAAGCAAGCCTGAGATGTTTTGATTTTGTTTAATAGACATCTTTAATATGTAGGATTTGAACCACAAAATCATTCCTCTTCCTTCCAGCACTAAAATTCGGTGAATCTATGAATGTAGCTACTGTATTTTCTTTTCTTTACATTTCAAGTTCTCCTAAAATTAAAGGAAAATGTGCCACTTTTTCCTGCCTACATCTGCAGGGAATATGTGTTTTCCCTCAAGCCATACTTTGGTGGAGTTATGCCTTCACTTACTCAGGAATTTTTATTTTGTTTTTGTTTTACTTTGTAAAAATCAAAGAAGCGATGTCAGAGAAGCTGGAATAAAAAATAATTTCTTGCCATACAGATATTTCATTAAAAAGATCTTTCACTGAGACTGCCTGGCTGCATCCTTTGGCTATTTAATAACCAGCACCAGGAGACTGAGTTTGAGGAATTTCAAACCCAGTTAAACACACCCATCCCGACATTCCAAAAGGTGCCAACAGCCGATGCTCTCCATTTGCCTTGTCAATCAGGTTTGCACTATAATTGTGTTCTCTAGATTTGAAACATTTTCAAACAAGCCAGTTTAATAAACGATAGCAAGAATAGCCAGAAAAATGTCAAAAAATGTATTGGTGCAGAAATAAAATTATTCAAGATAAAATGGATTTTTAAAAATGACTCAAGTTGCAACCTAATTCTGAATTACCAGAGTTAGGCTTTAGGTATGGTATGTTTGCTTGTTTTGCTTCATTTTAATTGAGAAAATATTATCTTCCCCGGAATAGAAGGTATGGGCTGGCAGAACTGCTGAGCAGGGTTCTCTTTCAACAGAGTGGTAGAGTATTCTCGGGATGTGTATGGATTCTGGAGGCCACAGTTTGGGTTCAGGTCCCCAGCTTTTTCATTTCCTTATTGCATGGCTTTGAGCAAAATGAGATGACCTTAGTGCATTATTATCTGGAAAATGGGGATAATATAGGGTTGTTATAAAGAATGAGTTGGCTGGGTGTGGTGGCTCACGTCTGTAATCCCAGCACTTTGGGAGGCCAAGGTGGGAGGATCACGATGTCAGGTGTTCAAGACCAGCCTGACCAACGTGGTAAAACACCATCTCTACTAAAAATATAAATATTAGCTGAGTGTGGTGGCACGTGCCTGTAACCTCAGCTACTCAGGAGGCTGAGGCAGGAGAATCGCTTGAACCTGGTAGGCGGAGGTTGTGGTGAGCCAAGATCGCACCACTGCACTCCAGCCTGGGCGACAGAGCAAGTCTCCATCTAAAAAATAATAATAATAAAAATAAATGAGTTAATCTTATAGGAGTATTGTAAGCATTAAATAAGTTAATATTATAGGACTGTCATAAGAATTGAATGAATTAATCCTGCAGAGCTGTTATAAAGGTTAACTCCATTAACATGTTAAGGGCAACAAGGACAGTGCTTGGAACATGGTAAGCAGCCTACGTATTAGCTACTAGTATTTACAGTGTCTTAATGTATTAAAATATGGAATATGTATTGTTTGCAGATTTTTATTTTTGTTTTACCTCTAGTACTTGAAAAGCTGTTTCCATTAAGGATTATTTAGTGATAAGATGCTAGTTCTTTTTGCCAGTTGGTCCTACCAGTACACATTAATGTCTCTTTAGAGCTCTGTCCATTTGTGAAGCCTAAGGAATGAGGGAAGAAGGCACAGTACATTTATTTCCAAAAATAATTTGGGCTGGGGCAGGGGTGTGCTATGTAAATCTTACTTTTGCAAAAAGTTTTTATAATAGAACTGGGAACTTTTTTTTTAATAGAATCAACTCTTTTTCTAATACTTTTAAAGCCCACTGCCTGAGTGTGTCATAAATAGTTGTCTTCTTTTTTTTTTTTTTCTGTCACCAATGCTGGAGTGCCATGGCACAATCTTGGTCACTGCAATCTCAGCCTCTTGGGGTCAAACTGTTCTCCTGCCTCAATTTCCCGAGTAGCTGGGACTACAGGCGCACACCACCACTCCTGGCTAATTTTTGTATTTTTAGTAGAGACGGGATTTCACCATATTGATCAGGCTGGTCTTGAACTCCTGACCTCGTGATCCACCCACCTCAACCTCCCAAAGTGCTAGGATTACAGGGGTGAGTCACTGCCCCCAACTCCCTGCCATATTCTGTCTTTTTTACAATCAAGGTAGTTAACATGAAACACAAATTGGCTTGCCATTCAAACTTGAAGTGAAATTCATTCAATGAACATTTGGTTTTTGAACATTTGCCACTCCTATGCACAGTCCTAGGACCTGAGGATACAGAAGTCTACAAGCTAGACACAGATTCTGCCTCATGAAACTCACATAAGAGGTCACAAATTGTGAGGATCTTCTTTCTCTGTAGAGGTTGGAATTCTTCCCTCAGAAGCCCAGCCTTTGTATTTTTCATCTATTTCTGTTTCTTATGCTCCCTTCTTCCTAATAATGACCATATCATGAAAGAATAATGTGTTAGACTGATAAGGGACCCCAGAGATCACTTCATTTAATGGTCTTATCTTACAAAGAGACTCAGAGTTAACCCAGTTTGCAGGTCCAATGTCCTACATTTTTTCCAAAGTATTAGCATTAAAAAAAATATTACACACATAATCGAAAGAATTTTGAGTGAACACCACACCTATATACCTAACACTAAGATTCTACCATTATGTTTAAATTTTAAAAAGTGTCAGCCAGGCATGGTGGCTCACTCCTGTAATCCTAGCACTTCGGGAGGCTGAAGTGGGTGGATCACTTGAGGTCAAGAGTTTGAAACCAGCCTGACCAACATGGTGAAACCCCATCTCTACTAAAAATTAGCTGGATGTGGTGGCACATGCCTGTAGTCCCAGCTGCTCAGGAGGCTGAGGCAGGAGAATCAGTTGAACCTGGGAGGTGGAGGTTGCAGTGAACAGAGATTGTACCACTGCACTCCTTTCTGGGAGACAGAGAGAGACTCCATCTTTAAAAAAAAAAAAAAGTGTGTGTGGGTGTGTGTATGTTTGTGTGTAGATGTGTATGTGTGTGTGTGCATTGAATAGACATGGCAGGGCAAGGGAGGAGCAGAAAAAAGATCAAACCAGGGTAGGGTGCTTGTATCTGCACAGGAGAGTCAGTCCTGCATTTCTCTTCCCTTCCCAATTCCGTCTTTGGTGACAGCACATTTACAACTTGAAATTAGCTGTGACAGAAGGACTTACACCTCCAAAATCAGCACACACTACAAGTCAGGGCATTTTCTTTTTCTGGGAAGCCAGGTTACCTGAACACCATGGGGTAAAACCAGAAGTTTGAATGTATGAAACTGTTCACTGACTGGAGATTTTGAAGAAGATACTGAATTTGGCCTGGGACCTGTTGAGGTTGAAATAACAACTGGAAACAGTCTGACAATGTGGCAAATTCCATTAATTCCATTCACTCTCCTTTTAGTCGAGACTATAAAAATGTTGTTCAATGAATATTGCCTCGGAGTTGAAACAAAAATATGAAATCCTTCTGAAGACACATGCTTTTCATTATATGTGTAATTTCATTGGACAAACCCTGAAAATGCCATTTTTAAAGTAGATGCATTTTAATAATGGCAAGGTTTCTTATGGGTCAAAGAGTAGCTAAGCCACATAATAAAATAATAAATCAGTTGAGAATTCACATAAATGTGAGCTTCCAAACTGGGGAGAATTGGGTGGCATCGTGCTGGACAGAAATTAGAGTGAAGCTGTAGGATTTCACTAATCTCGTCTCTGACTTTAACTCCTAAATTAAGAGGAGATCTTTTCCATCCTTTTGGAGATAATTCTTTAAAAGCTGAAACAATTTAACTATTCAGCAGAGACTTGTGCAATAAATCATGAAGGCTCCTCAGTAGTAGTACAAAGGGTGGTGTTTAGGATGGAAAGCTACAAAGGACCTACTCAGTGAAAATAACGTGTTACAAAGCAGTATTATTGCTGCACAATTCCAATTTTGTGGCCAAAACATACCATGCCTCTACATAAAAAAGCTGAAGGAGTAGAATGCTCAACCGAGCTTTTTATGTTTGGTGTGCTTACTGGTTGCTGTCTGTTTTCTGTTGTTGTGTGACGATTTTTGCTGCAGAATTACTGGCGCTAAGAAAAATGTCTTAACAAAATAAGAAAAGATGCATGATTATCAAGCTTAGCTAAGTGGAATATCATAAGTAACTTGAACAATTTTCCATTTTTACAGGGTGTCCCTGGAGCGAAGGGGGAGCGAGGAGAACGGGTAAGTGTCTTGTGGCTGTTTACTGGCCCCAGCTGGTTGCACCCCTTCCATTGCATAAGCCTGATAATGGAGGGTCATTTATTACCATTCTTATTCATTGCTATTATACCAGCCCCTGTTTCTCCCTTTTCCCAATTCATTCGACTCTGAGTACATTTTCCAGAGGTAAAATCCCTGTGGGATGGAAGTTGGGAGAGCTAGTTTCTAGTCGCATATCTGCAACCATCCAGGTCAATCAACTTGGGCTCATTTCTTTAAGGATAAAATGGGGATAATCACTCATATAATTTACACAGTGAGTTTGATGAGAACATTATATAATAGATGTGAAAAGCCTTCAGAAAAGTCAAAACTCTAGACAAGTGACAAGTGGCAGCATGGGGCTCCTGGGTTTCTTGATGCTCCAGGGTTCACAGGAAGACAATGGCAGGCATAGAATCAAAGAACTGGCCCCAAGACTGAACTCAGTTTAATTTAGGGTTCATCTCTCTCCTTTCAGAAATTGTACAACTGCTAATATAATTATGCCATTGGCTGTAGCAGAAACAGCAGTGGCCTTGGGCTCATCTGATTACTTCTATGAAACCTTGGGCTGTGTGTTTAAGGCTATTCAGCTATAAAATTGGTTTAACATCTTTCCTCTGGGTTGCTATTAGTATTAAATAAGTCACTGCTTGAGAAAGTGCTGTATTTTATAAGTGCTAAAGGACTATAAATAAGGCATTAAATATATATGGGTTTGTTTCAAAACTATTAAATTTTTTAGAATGTGGGACCAGAAATACTTACATGTGCTTGTTAATCTAATAAGGACTCCCAGAAACCTTGAACCAGGAATGTCAAGGTTACTCCTTCTTACTCCTTCTCTGCATGCACCATGGTGGTCAAACCCACCTGTTGCTAGGAGCCAAAGAACCCTGATGGGAACAGTGGGGCTAGACAGATCCATATCCTTGAAGTCCTGATAGTTGGCTGGGCTTGTAGCTGAGTCAGGAGTGTGCTTTTCCTTTCATTCAGGGTGACCTGCAGTCTCAAGCCATGGTGAGATCAGTGGCACGTCAAGTATGTGAACAGCTCATCCAGAGTAAGTATATAATGGTTACAGAGGTTGTTCCCCATAACACTCATCCAAAAGAGAGTTTACTTTTCCCATGAGTGTACCACTAAGGAAGCCTCCTCTAAAGCATTGTCTTGGTGCATACACATAAGCTTTACAGGTGACCAGCACTGATCCATCAAAGAGATCATTACAGATTACCCTAGAACTCTACATCGATGGTACAAAAACCAAATTCCTTTGTGTCATTGGCCCGAGAACTGCCTGTTTGCCATGTAAATTTAACTTGACTGCCCAGATCAAACCATCTATTCCTTTCTAGTCTCTCCAGGTGGGTAGGATTTTTTTTTCAAGTGTTCAGCACTTGAGAGCTGCTGGACTACATCCTCAGAAGCTACCTCAGAAAGACCATGTATGGTGTTGATTTTTATGAACTTGCAAGATTGAAATGAATGTTTCCTTATCCATTTCACATCTGTTACCTTCTGGTTAGCCTAAGGTCCTCTCCTTCATTTCTTAGGATGTTTGCCAAAGTATAAACACACACATGAACAGGCTTGCTCTGACGTTTGATATGATAATATACTTGGGTTTTGTGCCAAAAGTGACATCAGAACAAACTTGATATGATGCCTGTTCCATTTCTTCATTTCACTTGAGCTTTTTGATAGCACTGTATTTCAGTGCCCATTTGCTTAGATACTTTTGCACGTTTCCCCTCTGCCCACTGATTATACGTTTTATCTCAGTAATCTAACCAGAGGGTTACTAGTGTAGGCCTTTCTCTTTGCCAGTAATTTGTTCAGTTTCAGGAAGGTCTGAGGCCAAGTAGAGGTGAACTATCTCCCTCAACCCCACCCAGTTCTCGCCCAGCTCTGCTGTCCAGCCCTCCCACCCAACAGCACCCCCATCTCCAGGGCTGACATTACCCACGTGGCCACCTCATTGGCTTGGGTTATATTTATTTTAACTCAGAAAGTTTGGGAGTTAGGCCAGGAAGCCCTTTAAATGTCTAAGAAAGCTCTGTTGGCTAAGTCCAAAATTCCATCTTTAGTTCTGAGATAAATCCAAATCTCACCCTGGAGGAGGCATGGAGTTGAGATCTGCATAGGTTTGGAGGAGTTTTCATGAAGGCAAAAACATCAGGGCAAATGGAGCGTGAAGCTGCCAACTTCAGACACAGTAGTCATGCTCCCTATATTTTAACATTATTTAATTTTCTCTTCTGTTGCCCAAACTATGTGTGTGTCTGTGAGAGAGAATTTACCAGTTAAATATAACTGTTCAAGTTTAATGCCAAAATAGGATCTTTAAAAATACATTATAAAAGAAAAATTGAATATTAATCATTTTGTACTAACATCTTGTAAATAACCTGTATCTTAAATTGTTTTGTAGATTTCTGATTTCAAGTTACAGTGTAAATGAGCAGATCAATATTTCCATGAAACTTAAGGCTTAAATCTTACTATGACTCACTGACCACAACACAAGAAAGATTTCACAATATTTGCTGTTTTATTCTACTGTAGAATAAAAATCATGTGTAAATACCTGATTATTTAAAGCATGCCCTAAAAATCAAGGGTTCAAAATCTACTTTTTCTCTTTACAAATTCTCAGAGTCTTGTGATTGACTTCTAGGAAGTAGAAGTCAGCAAGGGGCTGGTTACACAGCAAAGCTTAAACAAGTCTATAAAATAGCAAGGCTCTGCCCATCAATATACTAGAAGAAAATCAAAAAGATTGTATGCAACTTGATGAGCCAGTCCCAACCTAGTCAGAGGCTGTATTACTGGCACCTCAACCATCTTCCCAAACACGACTTCAGTTCCTTCTGGGCTCCTTATTTTATTCCTTCAGCTGCCACTCCGAACTGGATTTATCTGCTGGCATATAATTCCTCACAAGCTTAAGTATCTGGTTTTTTGTTCACAGTTGATCAGAAGAATTATGCTAGGAAGGGTTACATGGGAAATTATGCAAGGCCAAAGTGATGACAGCTGGGAAAATGATAATGGACAGGCTCCTTGTCAAAGGTGGAAGCTGAAAAAGCAAATGAGGAAATGTCTTACCCGCCCAGGCAACAATGGAAGTGCCTACTAATAGCCTTGAGTCATTAGGAAGTGGGGATCCCTAGTTACAGTCACAATCCAATGCTTAAGGAAAGTATGCACTGAATGTATTTTAGAGTGAATTCATTGAAAAAAATGGTGACTATTTTGTATTTAGTTTTAAATGTTTCAAAAGGAATAAATAATAGTAAACTAGAAAATTCACTTATGTTGGAAAATCTCATCTAATGACACTGGAAAAATGAAACATCATGGTATTAAGTACTTTGTACTTCTAATTAGTGATATATATCTATATATGTTTTCCAGGCATAATTGAGTTAAGGGATTATTGGAGAGAGTGCCAGATTTTTTAAAAATATAAAGTTAGTGGGAGTTTCTGCAGCTGGGACCCAAGTAAAGGCTCCTAAAAAAAGGCTTGACAACCAACAGATGAGTTGAGACAAAACACTTGTCTGGGGATTTATGAGCAAGAGGGTGGGGAGGCTTTGTGTGTTGTAGAAAAGACAAATAACTTGGGGAGTAATTGCTAGAAAAAAGGCAGCTGGGTGAGGGTCTAGGGGTCAGATAAATGTTGAGGGTGAAGATGAAATTTACGACTTCTTCTCAATGATGTTTATTGAGATGCTGGTGTGAGCTGCTGAATTCCAAACACATGAGATGCCACTTGACATCAGTCCAGCCCTTAATATCATCCAGAGTAAAACATAAAAAATGTTAAGCTGGAAATTAACATATTTCAAAGGGGTGTGATTTTTCCCTTGGTGGTATCTGACAGAATTGTTTGGAGCCTTAATGAATGACATCCCTGGACCTCTCTTTCCTTGTGTCACACTTTACTGAATGCTGTCTGTACGCTTCATGCCTTAGGTCACATGGCCAGGTACACTGCCATCCTCAACCAGATTCCCAGCCACTCCTCCTCCACCCGGACCATCCAAGGGCCTCCTGGGGAGCCTGGGAGACCAGGTGCACCTGGAACCCCTGGTGAACAAGGACCGCCAGGCACACCAGGCTTCCCCGGAAATGCAGGCCTGCCAGGGACCCCAGGAGAACGAGGTAAGCTGGGTCCCTTCCCTCAGAGGAACTCTTCTGAGGTGGGTGCAGGGAAGCAGAACATTTCAGCGATGCTTATACAAGGATAAAGTCTGAAACAATGGACCTAAATGAACTCTGCCCCATCTATTCTCAGTTTCTTGTTTATTTATCTCTGAGATTGAGAAAATTGAATGATCTGCCCAGTGTTTATCAAGAGCCACATTTAGTTGTATGAAAGAGGAGGGTCAGAACCCCCAAATCACCTCTGAGAGGCATGTGAGCTAGTAAAAGATATCCACTCTAGGTGGATGAAGTCAAAAAGGGTGCCCTTTCCAGTTTGAAGAATTAGAAAATGATGCCACCCTCTGACCAAACAGAGCATCACACAAATGTCAAGGCAAGCGGAGAACTCACTCTGGTGGTTCTCTGGTGCTTTATTCGTGCAGTGCCCAGCCTGGGCAATAGTCAGTGGCAGTCCTGAGAGGAGTCATGAATTGTGAACCAGTATATCGTTCACATATTCCTGTATAGACCGTGTCAGCTCTAAACTTCAAATTAAAATACTGTCGGTGGCTCATCTTCCTATTGTATCAGGCAACATTTTGTTTAATAGTTCATGGGCCAATGTTTTGTCTTTCCCACTAAAGTTTCATTAAAATAGAGATTCTACTTAGCCTTTTCTTCTATCATCTAAAGGTCTTAGAAATATTGTATAATACAAATAAGACTCTTTTGACTGAATCTATAGTTGACCAAGATCTCCCATTCCAGAAGCAGATAAAGGTGTGAGAAGGTCAGGGTTGCATATTAACCATGAAGAAAATGATGGAAAAGAGAAATAACTGATCATTTTCTAAAACACAATTTGTAGCACATAGCCTTGGGGAAAAGCTAACTTTTACCTGTCTGCTCTGTGAGGCATATTCGTTTTGTGGGATGGGTAGGATATATTCCTTTTATAAAATTTGATTTAAAATACAGATTACAAAAACAGTATTTCATGTTTATTTTGACTCATGCCAACAGGCCTTGTGCATTTCTGCCTCTGCACTTTCGTACACATTGTTTTCCCTCTTTGGAAATGTCCTTTCCTTCCTTTGTCTTCTATACCTCTTTCTCTTAGTTCAAGGCTCGGCTGTCTCATGCATGAAATTGTTATTGATCACTCTAGAACCCAAATGTCTCCACCCCCATGAATACCTGATGCCCTTACTGTCTTTCCTTTCTGTTTTAGCACTAATAAGGCCTTAGCAAACAGCTGAATTGCTTTGCACAATGCTTTGCACTTAATAGGTGCTTACTAGATAGTTGTTGCTTTAATTGTGACCCAGTTCTGATTTTTTTTTCTGAAAGCTTTTCCCTATGTCAGGGCACAAAATCAGCAGATATAGAAAATGGCATAATTCTCTCTCCCTCTTGCTCTTCCTCTTTCTTCCTCTCCTTCATTCTTTTTTTTTCTTTTTTTCTTTCTTTAAAAAAAAAAAAAGAAAGAAAAGAAAATGGCATAATTTCCTCACAACACACCAAAGATCTGGCAGCCTGTAGTGTGGCCCCCTCTGTCATCAGGGCATCCTCTAATGGTGTCGGTAATGAAGTAACTGTGACTCAGTGAGCACAAAGCCAGCACCTGAGTCACTCCCAGCAAGTGATAAGTTCTCTTTGTTCTTTCTGGGAGTCTTAGCCCCACTCTTGCCAGACTGAGTCTCTCCTGCTCTGCAAATATGCTTGAATAATTAGACCACAGAAAAATAATCCAAAGGTTCTCGAAGGGCAGCCCAGACAACCTTTGGAAATACCAATTTCCATGACATAATTTTCTTTGCATACATACTGATGTATATTCTAAGGAGTACAGTAGACAAACAGCATCCTGTATTTCACAAAGGTATGAACGATGACAGTAAGGCAAAAAGTGAGAAATGACATTTGAGCATGAAGAAAGGTGATTTGAGATGATCACCACTTGAAGGGCGTGATTTGGAGATTACTGTTACAGGTCAGGGCTTGCAGGCCAGCATCCAAGGGGCTCTTCATTCCTGGCAAAGGTATTTCCGCCTCAACTGGGATTCGCTGCTGCAAGGTAGGCAGTGACATTTGGTTCTTAGCCTTGGGATCCAAATACCCAGGAAGGATTAAGAGAGGAAAGGTCTGTCTTTCCACTAAGTCAAAACAACAAAATTTAAAACTGAAGTCTTCGGCTGTCTTTTCTCTTTCGCATTTTCTGTAAAAGGAAGCATATGAAGATATTGAGGTAAGGCCCAAAAGACTCAAAGTCAGCCACCATCAAGACTTGAAATAAGAGCCAGAGACTGTTTTTTTTTCTGCTGTATAAAATATGATTATCATCATTCTTGATAAAACAGTGTTATAAGGACACAATATTGTAATGAGTAAAAATAAGAACGATTATTAGGCAGTGTAATAAATGCCTAAGCACATAATAAACTACAAAAGCAACATTATGAGAAATATGGCTGTGGAGTGTTCTGGCGTGAACACTGAAAAGAGGCTCACTTTCTGCATAGACTTCCTGTGAGCCTCAAAGAGTCTTCCTAAAAAAAAATTAACTACTAGGTATCTACCCAGAGGAAAAGAAGTCATTATACAAAAAGATACTTGCACGCACTTGTTTATAGCAGCACAATTTGCAAGTGCAAAAACGTGGAACCATCCCAAATGCCCATCAGTCAACAAGCGGATAAAGAAACTGTGGCATAGATGGATGATGGAATACCACTCAGCCATAAAAGAATGAATTAATGGCATTTGCCGTGACCTGGATGAGATTCGAAACTAGTATTCTAAGTGAAGTAACCCAGGAATGGAAAACCAAACATTGTATGTTCTCACTCATAAGTGGGGGCTACGGTATGAGAATGCAAAGGCATAAGAATGACACAGTGGACTTTGGGGACTCGGGGGAAAAGAGTGGGAAGGGGCTGAGGTGTAAGACTACAAATAGGGTATAGTGTTTGTATATTATAAAATATATAATATACAAATTTACATATATTTTGTATATTACATATTTTACAATATATAAATTATATTATATATTTATGGGAAATGGGTGCACCAAAATCTCACAAATGATCACTGAAGAACTTACTCATGTAACCAAATACCACCTGTTCCCCAAAAACCTATGGAAACCAAAACATTTTTTTAAATTCACAACTCCATTGAGTTTGGATAATTTTTCATCAGAAGTGCCCACTCTGACTTTTCTATTCTGGCTTTTCAAACTTTTAAAAATGTGATACACAGTTAAAAAAAATACATTTAACATCATGATGCAATATTGCTTATGCATGTGCATGAATGCAAATGTATATAACTGGGCAAAAGAAATTATTCTTACCCTTCCTGTTATTTCCTGTTTATTTTTCTTTTGCTAAAAGAATGAGGAGAGACCTTGGGTTTCATGACCTTAGTTTGAAAAGCATTATCCCCGTACAATATCTTTGGTTAACCCCATCTTTATCAGGGAAATAGCAAAGAATATGCACTTTTAGAGAACAGAAGAAAAATTATGGATATTCCTTTCATATTAGCAATGTGATGTACATGGCTTTTCGCGACTTAACTATCTAAAAGAAGATGCACGTTGACTCTATCTGCTGTCTGTCTCTCTCTTCATTAACCCTTTGTCTCCTTTAAAGGCTTTTTCATAAGTTTGTGTGGAACAGTTTTTAGCTGTCCTCTGATACAGATTGTAATAGACAATTCTTAGAATTGAAGGATTCAAAGGGATTCTGTGTCTAATGTTGTTCAAGTTTTCTATCTGAAGCTTGAACTCCCTCTTGGATTTGTCTAATTATTGGCACCTACCATTGAAGAGGCCTCATTTGTGTAACATCATGCTTTATATTAAGCAGCCTGATTTCTCACCTGCTTTTCCATCACTTGTTCTTTCTCTGTTATTATGTCAAAGAAAAGCTATTTTTCCATGGGATTCTAGTTGGTTGCCTCTCCCCATTAAACCTCGTACTGTCTTCATGTAAATGGTTCTGTATAACCTGGCTTCTCATTATCCCAAAATTTGGAAGAAAGGATCAGCTCTGAGGTTCCTCTTTTGATAACTGAACCATGACAATCCAATGCTTTACTGGACAATCCAGTGATTGACTACTATGTGTCAGTCGCTATTCTGACCTCAGCTCACTCTCCAGTCACAGCCGTGGGTGATTCCAACCAGATTTCCGCAATTACAGATCATTTTCTATTTCTGCCCTCTGCATATCGTTCCCAGATGATTCATCTGTTTTTGTTTACTCAATTTATTTAAATGTTCATTCTCTACACTGGTATCTTGATCCATACATTAAACAAGTCATCAATAAGTTTGTTGGTTTATAGTTCACATAATTAAGTTTATTTACTTGAAAATTTTCCTGATTTCAGTGTTTTTTTTTTTTTTTTTTTGGAGATGGAGTCTTGCTCTGTTGCCCAGACTCGAATGCAGTGCAGCAATCTCAGATCTTGGCTCACTGCAACCTCCGCCTCCTGGGTTCAAGTGATTCTCCTGCCTCAGCTTCCCAAGTAGCTGGGACTACAGCCATGCACTACCATGCCTGGCTAATTTTTGTATTTTTAGTAGAGATGGCATTTTAACATGTAAGTCACGCAAGTCTCGACCTCCTAACCACAAGTGATCCCCCGACCTCGGCCTCCCAAAGTGCTGGGATTACAGGCACAAGCCACCATGCCCAGCCTAATCAGTTTCCATAATCCCCCAAAATTATTGATCAGAGAAACCATCTAATCATCTAACTAACCTAACCATCTAAAGAGTTTCATTTTTAGATTGTATATCTATAACAGCTGGAATTTATGTCTGGCTTATCTTATATGATAAATCAGCAAATATTAAATGCAGAGTTTATGTAAGGTTTTTTGGCTTGGCAGATAGACAACACTATTATTTACAGCTTTTCCTTATTAGGCTCCAGTTGCATCTGCCAAGTATTGCGCTGGGTCCTGTACACACTACCTCATTTGGGTAAAGTAGAAGAACTGGTTTGAATAAGGAAGGAATACGAAACATTGCTGAGGGCACAAACTGGGAGATGGTAAATGCTAAATGAGTTATATAGAATGTAAGGGAAGATGTCAGTGTGGTCTTTGAAAAGAACGGGTGCTCACATTTATTAAGCAACTACTATGTGTCCATCACTAAGCATGTTATGTAATGCTCATAAAAATCTTATGAGATCAGGATTAGTTCCATGCTTGATGAGGAAACAGGCTCTGCTAGATTGTTAATTGTCCAGGATCACGCAGCGTAACAATAGGGGTCTAGAATTCAGATCTGGATATGTATGATTCCAGAATTCCTGTGCTTGCCAGCTTCCCTTTTAATTAGCTGTTTGATCTTGACTGCTTAAGCTTAAAACCTAATCTCTGAATCTCCGTTCATTCATTCAGTGGTACTTACTGAGCATCTACTTCACTTCCAACTTGTGTTGGTCACTGATGACGTGGTGGCAAACAGGGTATATCTTTCCTGACTTTCATGGCAACTTACTGTTTAGTGGGAGACAGATATTAAGCAAACAATACATGAATCATTTAATTTCAGTTGTAATAAGTGCAATGAAAAAGTAGAGGATGATATTGGCATACAAAAGGAGACTCTGACTTGGTCAGTGATGTTTTAGCTGAGACCTAGAACTTTAGTAGGAACTTGCCATAGCAATAATAGAGCTGGGGAAGAGCATTCGAGGCAGAGGAGGCGACAGCACGTGCAAAGGTCCTGAGGTAAGAAAGGACTTGAAACCTCTAAAGCAGTGATTCTCAACTCTAGCTGATGTCAGAAATTATTTGTTACGAATGGGGACAGGGCTGAGAAGCAGTAATTCTCAACCCTCTCCCCTTTGACAACTAATTCCTCATGTCTCTTTTAGAGTTCCAAAATAAAATTCATAGATATTAACTATAACCTATCTTCACATATCATATAACCAACAACGCTAAATAGATACATAAGAATGTTCTCCAGTGTAGTACAAAGGAGAACTAAAAGGGAAGTAATTTATAGTCAAATAATTTATTCCAATATGTATTTAAATGTAAAAACAACCTCTAATCATTTCAACAACCAGAAGTTCTTCTACAAGTATTAAGAATGTCTCCTAGGGATGACACTGCCCCTACTAAGCTCCATTGTTTTGGATAAGAGAAAGAAAGAATAGCATTGTTGGAGCTTGGTGAGTTAAAGGGATAGTAAGAATTCAGGAGGAGGGAGGCGTAGACAGAGGCCGCAGCATGCAACCAACATTTTGTGAGTCTGGGTAAGGAATTTGAACTTATCCTAAGAGCAAGGTAAACATTCTACAATTTCTGCTTCAGGACGCCATTTGAAAGACCTATGTCACTCTGGATTTGTCTCTGTTGTGTTCACAGTGGTGATCTACTAAGATAATGAGCACATGATTATATTATGCAAATAAATGTAAATTATCTTGTCCTCCTTTTCCCACACACTGAATGGCAAACAAACTCCTCCAAGCAAACAAAAGTAAACAAGGAATCGACTTTCCTTTGAGCACCATGAATAGGTAACACTCCCTTTCAGAGACTCAGAAATGGCAGCATGGGAAATGGTGCACCCACACAAAAACTCAACCTGATTCCCTAATGCTCAGGTTGAGCTGTGAGTCAACAGGACTCAGACACCTAGAGAGAAAACTGAGTTCCAGATTGATTTTAAAGTTGGGAGAGAGAAGTGGGATATTCCTGGGGTTAAAAAGGGAGCAGCTGGTGCCAGGAAGTGACAAGGCCGAAGAGGACTCCTCTGCCTCTGATTTCCCAGGGGAACTGTCGGGGCTCTGTAGGGCTTCATATCCTGTCTACAGTTCCATAGAAGCAACAGAGCTTGCAGAAAGGATTGAGCACAGGGAGCAAATCATTCAGGAAACATGGATGAACAGTAGTTTGGATACTTCACTCCCAAGAAACATGGGCCAGCTCTACAGAAAACCAAATGCATCTTGAGGCAATCACACTTTCTGAAGAAGGAAGGATTCCAAATGCCCCTCCAGTTCTGGTTCACCTGTACCTTCTATGAAGGAGAATTTGTCATGTCATCCAATACTTGTGAGGCCAGGGAGCTATTAAAGGGACGTTGCAAGCTGTTTCCAGCACATTCCAAAATAAGTGAGAAGGGAAGAGTCAAAAAAAGAAAAAGACCATACCACTTCTGAGTAAAACCATAGCACTTCTGAGCCAGGAATACTGCAATGGTAAAGATCATTTCTGTGAGATTTCCTAATGCCCCTTGTATCCTAGCTGGTTCCTAGAAAAATTATCTCTATGGGACAGATCATCTTGATTAAAGATTGAGTGCTGCTAGAGCTTTATGATTTGCTAATTGGCACTTAAATATTTTCAAGTCTTCCCTGTGATTTTGTATTACAGTGGATATTCAGTTGCATGAGACATGTTCTTTCTTTTTACTGCTGTTAAAAATTTGCTAAAATAGGTTGGTGGCGGTGGCTTACACCTGTAATCCCAGCATTTTGGGATGCCAAGGCAGGCAGATTGCTTAAGGTTAGGAGTTTAAAACCAGCCTGGCCAACATGGTGAAACCCTGTCTCTACTAAAAAAATACAAAAAGTAGCTGGGTGTGGTGGCACTTGCCTATAATCCCAGCTACTTGGGAAGTTGAGGCAGGAGAATCCCTTGAATCTGAGAGGCAGAGGTTCCAGTGAGCCAAGATCGTGCCACTGTACTCCAGCCAGGTGACAGAGCAAGACTCTGCCCCAAAAAAAGAAAAGAAAAAATCTGCTGAAATACTGTTGCCTTCTTTCTTCTTTGATTCCCCATCCCCTGCCTCTCATTTCCTGAAGGATGAAAAAAATAGTTTTCTCTTTCTTTTTTCCACCCAGTACTTATCTGGTAAAGTCCAATTTGAATGCCCTTCTGAACAAGACCTTTCTCTGCAGGTTTAGTGAATTGTGTTTTCCTAATGTTATAGTCATCTTGAGGCACTGACAAGGAAGGTTCTGTCTGCTTTTTTTCCTTCTTTGCATCATCTTTTATTGATTTTTTCCTATTACAAAGTGGCTGCAGGAAGAAACTGCATTAGTGATCTATTAATGTGTAACAAATTACTTTAAAACTTAGTGGATTAAAGCAACAAATATATATAATGTCCATTTTTATGGATCAGAGATTTGAGTTTTATGTGGGTGCTCTTGGCTAATAGTCTTAGATGAAATTGCAGTCAAGATGTCATTTAGGGTGCCAGTCATTTGAAGGCTTGACTGGAGCTGGAGCAGCTGTTTCCAGGATGATGCCCTCACAGAGATGTTGGCAGGAGTCTCAGGTCCTGGCTGACTATTGGCAGGAGGGCTCAGTTGCTCACCTTGGATCTCTTCATGGGGTTGGTCAAGAGTTCATTTTCAAAGCATGGAGTCTGCTTTCCTCACAGCCACTGATTCGAGAGAGAAAGCAAAGAAGAGTCCCCATTAGGATTTTGATACCTAGTCTCAGAAGCCCAAGCTTGTACTTTCACCACATTCTATTTGTTAAAAGGGAGTCAGAAAGCCGACCCACGCTCAAGGAGAGAGGAATGGGCTGTACATTTTGGAGGGAGGCATTTGAAAGATTTTGTGAGTGTCTGTTTAAACCATCCCACTCTTCTAAATTAAAATAAGGCCTTCTGGCTGTGCATTGCAAAGAGGGAGTGATGCGTTCATCCATTGAAATTATTTCCAAGCCATATGACGTCTGCAATGCTGAGTAATTAAGGGCTCTTGTGAAGAGTTGGCTTACTCTGCCTGTTTTCGCCATTTATGTTTGTTTTCTCTCCTGTATTCTTTTAAATCATCCAAATGCCAGATGTAGGTTTTCAGAGGAAAATGCAAGACGCAGCTTTAAGCACTTTAAAAAAACAGTAACAATTATTGGGAAAAAATGTTTTTGAAGATTTTCTTTTGTGTTCCTGTTTCTGAAATTAATTGTAATTAGAACAAAATCAGTTTTCAAAACAAACACAAAGAATAAGAGAGAAAAGCCATTGACAAATTAAAATTACCATTAAATTATGTTCCCACCCTTTATAATTAGTAGAATATGACTGTTACAATAATAGACAGCTGTAACTGGTGTTTTGTCTTGTTTTTGCCTTGGAAGCTTATATTATTATTTCTGTAGGTTAAAAAAAGGGTTTTTTTTTAACCTCAGTTGGAAAGTCTGTTAGTCAGTTTTAATGAATATTTGATAAATCAATGGCTGATTAATCCTACTGCATTAGTGTGTGACACGTATCATTCAATATCCAGATAGAGTACACTTTCTTGAGTTGGCCTTTAATGACTTCTTTCTGTTCATCTTTTTTTACCAAGGAGGCTACGTCATTCCCCAAAACAAATTTTAATGTACATTTTTCTTTTATTCCTCATAATACATGAAATACAATAGTTATTTCATAAATCATAACTAGTTTATGGTGTTGATTACCTCTTGGCTAGCTTTTTGACCGCCATTCCTCATTCACCCTCAAGCTCTAATAAAAGCAAAAGCCCATGTGGATATAGTGCATCAATCCTGAGATGTCGTGTTAATTGCAAATTATCGTCACGTGGACAATGTAAGCAATTTCCTTTCAGGCCGTCATCGTGTAATTTAACCAGAAAATCATGGCAAATTTTCTACGAAGGACATTTCATTTTACTTGATAACAGAAGAGAGGGAGAGAAAGGAACTCGTTTTTTTTTTTTTTAATGTAGGGATGCATTTTTTCATTTTCTAAATGTTCAGGCCTTGAACATAAGTAAAGTGGAAATATAATGCAGTTCATATGATAAAACTAAAGCTGTTTGTATTAGCTGTGATAAACCATTTTCAGTGAATTTTTTGATATGGCCTTTGTAGCAATGACTGCAGTAAGTTAATATATCAAAATGTCTTTTCAGAGGAGGGTAAAAATATGCAGAGAAAAGATATATTAACCCTTTCCATTTTCATTGTTCTAGATTTGACTATGGCATTAAATTACTATGTAAATATAGCAAAATAGATTGACTTTCCTGAACTTCTTTGCTAGTTTGGAAAAACATGATGAGTATTGTTGATCTGGGATGTGTTTATCTTTTTTTTTTAATTTTACATTAAGTTCCGGGATACATATGCTGAATGTGCAGGCTTGTTACATAGGTATACATGTGCTATGGTGGTTTGCCGCACCTGCCAACCCATCATCTAGGTTTTAATTCCCGCTTGCATTAGGCGTTTTTCCTAATGCTTTCTTTCCGCTTTCCCTCCACGCCTGGACAGTTCTTGGTGTGTGATGTTCCTCTCCCTGTTTCCATGTGTTCTATTGTTCAATTCCCACTTATGAGTGAGAACATAATGAGTTTTTCATGCTGATCATGAAGGGCTCTTGGTCACAACACATTTTGTTTTAAATTCTGTAGACCCTGACTCAGTCTATCCCAATGCCTGGACACAGCTCACTTTTCCAAGACTGGAGAGCATCATATCATTTTCCAGTTCTGCAAGGAATGAAGACCAAGCTCCAATTTACATGTTATCAACTGGCCAAATATTCACGCTGAACCTGAAATGTTCATTTTTAAGCTATAGAAATTGGCTCCCTTTCCCACTAATTTTGAATAATTTATGGTTTTCTTAATAGTCAATAGTGGAAGGAGAAATCATCAACATTTTGTAGCAGAAAGTAATAGACTGGCATTTGGCCTGACATTCTCATGTACCAGTGAGGTCATAGCATCAGCGGCAAAACTGGGTGAACAAAAAGCCCAGATTCCTGTTGCCTGATTTAATGCCCATTCCTTCCTGCCCCTCACCTGCAGCTGTAAATACTCAGCCTGCAGGCTACACTAGGCTGGTATGCACTGATGAACTTTGCACCTCATTTTCTTCTTCTCTCTCTCTCCCCTTCTCTTTTTAATGTCCGCTCTTCCTACTTCTCTTTCCTTCCTACTGCACTTCCTCCCTCTTGTGGCCCACATTTAGGTGAGTCTGTGGGAGAGGCAAACAACACAAATACCAAAGGACCCTCTACCTATGCTATCTTGTCTGATGGCAACTAATAGAAAGACCTGAAGTGCTAACCCCTTTGCCTTGATCTTGATCTGATTAGTGGATTCCTTTGATCACTGAGTGGCCCCACTTAATGATTCAACCCATTTTCCTCTGGCTTTTCTGTGGCACTAGTGCAGGGTTTACTGGTAGAGCTAAGCTGCCTTATCTAATATGTTGTCTTGTAGCACCCAGAAGAAGCAGATCCAGGTTCTGCAGAACCTGAAGCTTACAACTTGGAGTTCGTCTTAAAGAAAAAGAATACAAAGTTATGAACACAAAATTAAGTAGGGGAAACTGAAGGTGGCCCTTATAAGTTAGTGTCCCTCCATAGTCTGGCACATCAAGCTTGTCATGCTCTGGCCCAGACTAGCCTTATATTTTGTCGCCTGTGAAATAACCTGGAAGTGCCAAAGCCATACCGAAACATTTCTGGTCCTCAGGCACATTCTGTTGTCTCTCACCTGCAAGCCTTTGCACATGCACATTCATCTGCCACAGTTCCCATCTGTCACTTCTTCTTTTTTTTTTTTTGAGACTAAGTCTCACTCTGTCACCCAGGCTGGAATGCAGTGGCACGATCTCAGCTCACTGCAACCTCTGCCTCCCAGGTTTAAGTAATTCTTCTGCCTCAGCCTCCTAAAGTAGCTTGGACCACAGGCACGTGCCACCACACCCAGCTAATCTTTTTATTTTCAATAGAGACGAGTTTCACCACATTGGCCAGGATGGTCTCAATCTCTTGACCTCATGATCCGCCCTCCTTGGCCTCGCAAAGTGCTGAGATTACAGGTGTGAGCCACCATGCCTGGCCCATCTGTCACTTCTTTATGCAGATAACGCCTGTTCTGCAAGATGTCATTTCAGGGGTCAGACATATTGGAAAGCCTCCTGCAGTCCCCACAGGTGCCCCAGTTCTGTGCTCTCATACTCTGCTGTAGCTGTTTTCATACTGCATTATAACTACTTGTTACCTGTCTGTGTTTCCTACTCCATGGCGACCTTCTACATGCAGGAGGAGTGCTTTTGACTCCAATTCCCAGTGGCTGATGTTGGGACTGGGCTAGGCAGTTTGTGTTGTTTGCCTTCGCCAGGCTTTAGCTTCAGGGTGCTAAGTGTCCAGGCCCCTTTGCCCTCTGCTCTTTGGCCAAGTCAGCCCAATGGGAGACCTTGAGGAGGACTGGAGGATATGAAGAAGGGCAAGCCCCGCCCCTGCCTCTTCTGCAACTCCAGCTGTAGCCACAACCCCTCTGCGCTTCAGTTTCTACTGGACAGTCTCCACCTCTGTTTCTGGATCCCCAGAAGGCCCTGCACTCTGGATCCAAGTCACACATTTCTTTCTCATTGTCTCTACACTCCTATGAGCAATAGTGGCTCCTTGCTGTTGCCAATTTGTAAGTTACATCTTTGTTTGGCTTCTGAGCTTTTCCGTCATTCGTGTTACCAAGACTCTGTATTAAATTCCAAATTTCGTCTTCCTGAAAGGTCTAGAGTGGTTTCCATTTCCTGGGCTGAGCCCTGAATTATAAAGGCACAGTAGATGGCCAGTTGTCATATGAAAAAGACAATAGGAAGAGGGGCCTTTAGCAATTATTTATAAGGTTTATTTACATGTAAAACGACTATGAGTTCTCCATCCCTGTCCATCTTAGTGTGAAGCATGGAGCCCCAGAAACTGGTACTCGTCCTACAGACCATACATGCAGAAATAGCAGAGCTTAACAAAATGCTGACAGTACTTACTGAATTGAGTCCAGTTAATCTGCCTTCTTGGAACTAGGTGCTAGGTCCAGTACCTTGCACTTAGTAAGCATTCATACAAACATTAAGCAAAGAACAGACTGTCCTTGCGAGCCATCACCAGCATATCCCAGGCAACAGACAATGTAATAGCACAGCAAACCTTGATCTATCATCTCTGTGACTTTTTGGTACAATTACAACAGAAGCATTCCCCAGGCCTTGCATAGCTTCCTTGGCATAAATCCTAGGAGCTCCTCAGAATGTCTGGGGATCAGGAAGGAGTGACTGTGCTCCATGGAGCAGCATGAGACTCCAGGCTGGCGGGGAGAGGCCAACAGGCCAAACAAAATAGGAAGCAGACAACCAAGGGCCAGTCCTCGGACATGTCAGTGTGAGCAGGATAAATCCCCTGAAAATCAACTGCAAATCTTGCTCAGGGTAGAGAGCAAGTATACAAATTGAAAAAAGCGGCTGAGGAGATGGGGTTGATAAACACAAGGGCTGACCGCTGAGTGTGAGGCCAGAGAGAATGTGCAGACACATTTGGCCAGAGGTTTGGGAAGCTGTAACTAATAGCAAGACAAGAAAGAGCCTTCAGGTCCAGCTTAGGATGGAGAGGCAGGGAGTGTCGTGGTTGAGCACAGAGGCTTCTGCACCCATCTGCCTGGGTTGAGATTTTGGCTCTGTTATTTCCTAGCTAAGGACAAGTGACTTAACCTGTCAGGATCCAGTTCTCTTTCAGGGTTAATAGTAGTGCCTGCCCTCTTGGCTCATGTGAAAACAACATGAGTTTGTTCATGTGAAGCAGCTGAGATCACACCATTATACTCCAGCCTGGGTGACAAAGTGAGACTCTGACAAAAATAGTAATAAAAAATAAATAAATAAAAGAATAACGTCTTAAATTCCTTGTTAATATATAATTGTATGTTTAGACATTTTCCTTTTTCTTTTCTAAGGCATTTCAGGGCTGGAATTTATTTATTTATTTTTTTGAATATTTTTGTGAGTCTTTCTCTCTTCTTACTTCGACATATGTTACAGATAATATGATTCCATTTATTTTTCTCTGTATGAGAAAATTAACCAGATTTTCTGTTCCCAATCTTCTCCACCTCTAGCTCTCTTTATGAATAAGCAAAAAAACAAGTCAGGAAACTATTATTTGGTGATTATTCCTAAGAATACTTTCCCAGATATCCTCTTCTGCCTGATCTATGTCTTCTTGTGAAGAATTAAGCACTAGGAGCCATCCTGCTCAAGATGATCCTGCACCATGAGGTTGGGAGAGGCCACTGAGTCACCACACTCTTAATCAGGAGCAGCCTGGTGTTAGTCATCAGTATATTTTATTATGTTCTAGTTCTTTCAGAATTAGTTATTCCCCATGAGAAATGTGACTCCAGTCCAAGCAGAGGAAGAGGGATTCTCGGCTACATTCTCAGATGCACACTGGGACACAAGCACTGACTAGTGAAGTAGCAGCTCTCAACTAAAAACTACAAACTCCAATTAGCTACTAAGCTAATACCCAGCAGGCTTCCATGGCCTGGGTTTCCGTCTGAACAACTCGATTAGCAATTGGGCATTACAAATTGATGAGTCAGAGTTAGCTGTGTGCTTTTAAAACTCAGATGAGATTATTACTTTTGAGAAATGTTATGGGCTCTTAAGAGAAGAACCAGGTCCTGAACAGAAAGTCACAGGCATGGTGGTTTGTGCCCTGAGCTGTCATGGAAGTGCTGGTCTTGTGTGAGCTCAGATAACACCATTAAAGTGACATACAATAGGATTGGGTGTTTGGGAATTCTAGCAATGAGTGGACCAACCTGGACGACTCCTAGTAAATAAGAAGAGCTTTTTAAAAGAGATGCCAGTCTATGTCTTGACTACAAGAGATTGTTACTGGGAGCACAGAAAATACCAAAGCTGCAGGTTAGGAACAGTCATTATATGTGCGGTGTAAAAACAAAAAACTAAAACCTGTTCCTCACCGAAGTCTTCTTTACCAATAATTTCAAGAACAAATACTATGTCAACACTTCTTTCTGGAAGTTACAAACTGAGATATTAAAAGTAATTATTTTTAAGTGCCAGCATCTTGTTTGTTGCATCTTCTAATTTATTGATCATGAATATGCATTATATTTGGAGTAAACAAATAGTTATTTGTAATTTAAAAATATCGTAAAGCCCTTCCATGCCTGCTACCTGTTAAGTTGGCCATTTTTCATTTACTTATATTTCTTTCTAGGCTTTGCCAATTCAACGTAATTTCTCAGTAGGTATAATTAAACAGAAATGCTGTTCCGCAGGCTGCTATTTCAAAGCATTTTTGTACATGAAAAACAGGCGGCAAATATCTTCTATGATACAAGCCAGGGTAACCCAGAACCCAGTTTAATGCAACCCTATCTTGGGCCTCAATATAAGTGCTCTCACCTTTCAAGTGATCTTGTGATAGGACCTGTTTAGATGATGATGTGTCAGCGTATAGGTTTCTTTGTTGTTTGCCTGTGAAAATGTATAGCTTGTTAATAGTACTGTAAATTATAAGAGGTCTGCTCTGTGGAAAAGAAACACGAATAGATTTAGATTTTTATAGAGCTGAATCAGCCAAATCAAACACAGGCTTTTCCGAAGCTTCCAAGTTTTAATGGAAACTCATGCTCTTCAGAATGTTGCTGCCTAATTATAATTCATGCCTTTTGCAGATATATTACAGGGTGGACCAAAAGGAAAATGTTAGACGTGTTCACTTGTGATTTCTATTGTGTTACTTGTAGAATGCCAACTGCATAAGTCGAATGGCCTGGTGTGTGCAGAGACAGGGCCAGTTCTTGGCAGGCTGTAGGACTTCAGTAGGAAGGAGAACAATAGACTTGCAGAATGGTAATTACAGGCCACACACTCAAATACAGAACCGGACTTCAACATGTGATTCTGCGTATGCTACCAGTGTCAGAATTTAATTTAAAAGTCCTGTGGTACTCATAACCCCAAACCAACCCACTTAATTGTCTTCATCAGAGAAGTGCCTTTGAACCCCAGAAATATTGAACTACCAAGATTTGATTTTATTTTTATTATTTATTTTTTTATTTTTTTTGAGATGGAGTCTCACTCTGTCACCAGGCTGAAGTGCAGTGGCGTGATCTCAGCTCACTGCAACCTCCGCCTCCTGGACTTAAGCGATTCTTCTGCCTCAGCCTCCCAAATAGCTGAGACAACAAGCACGCACCACCATGTCCAGTTAATTTTTGTGTTTTTAGTAGAGATGGGGTTTCACCATATTGGCCAGGCTGGTCTGTAGCTCCTGACCTTGTGATCCACCCGCCTTGGCCTCCCAAAGTGCTGGGATTACAGAGGTAAGCCACTGCCCCCCGCCCAAGATTTTATTTTAAAAAGAACTTTAAACATTTATTTTATTTTATTTTAAACAGGTCTAACTGGTATCAAGGGAGAAAAAGGAAATCCAGGCATTGGAACCCAAGGTCCAAGAGGTCCCCCTGGACCAGCAGGTAAATCTTCCTTTCTGACAAGAAACTGCAACTGTACATTTTTATATTCACTTGGCATTGCAGGTGAGGAAAATTGTCATCTTACATCCTCATATGTAACTGAAATGGCTGTATTTTTTATTTGTTTTATTGGGAGGCTTCTTGGTTAGTAATGATCCTCTCAATACACAGGACCAAAAAGTTAGAGCATATTCTGAGATCTTATTATTGGCGTGAGTTAGGATAGGATATTCTGTGGTATAGTAACAAATACGTCCCAAATGCTTAGTGCGTTTACACAATAAAGCTTTATTCCACACTCACATATCGTTTCATATGAATAAGGTAGCTCTCTTCCATCTCAGAACCCGTGACCATGGTGAATCATACAGCCTCCAAGAGAAAAATAAAGAAGGCACATCAGTCTGGGTATCTGGGTATGGTGGCTCATTCCTATAATCCCAGCAATTTGGGAGGCTGAGGCAAGGGGATCACTCGAGGCCAAGAGTTTGAGACCAGCCTGGGCAACATAACAAAACCCCATTTCTACAAAAAAATACAAAACTTAACCAGGCATGGTGGCATGCGCCTGTCGTCCCAGCTACACGAGAGGCTGAGGAGAAGGATCACATGAGCTCTGGAGATTGAGGCTACAGTGAGCTGTGAGGGCACCACTGCACTCCAGCCTGGGTGACAGAGGGAGACCCTGTCTCAACAACAACAACAACAAAAAAGAACAAAGGCACATTGTCTCAACTTCCTAAACAGAATGAGATGTCATTTTATTTCCATTCACATTTTATTGTCTGGAACTAATCACCTACCCCCAACTGAACTGCAAGGCAGACACAAAAACTAGAGGAATTTAAGGCTATTTGGTGAGCGCTGGTATTTCCAGCCATGATAATCTTACTGAATGAGTTCTGTGGAAGTTTTGAGTTTGCGTTTTATGTGCTTTTAGAATGGTCTCCAGATGAACACATTCGATATTAGAATTATTAGAATAATATGCAATCTTATTATAATATATATTTATAATGTCAGTCTTAGTGCATTGAGTAAAGTGCTTTACATATTTTTCTTTCCAGTCTATTACAAATTTTGGAACATACTTTTTCTAAAAGAGGTTCCTAATGCAATAGATTCATTTTCAGTGTAAATATTTGTGTTATTAGAGATAGTGTGAGGAACTGATCTAGCATTACACATTACACAGAATGGGTGGTTGGTGAGTGTTGATTGAGAAGCTGAATATATGAGAGCCACCACGCTGTTCAAATAGGAGGCGATACTTGTTCCCACTTTTCATTTCAGTTCTAGTTGAGAAATTCCTTTGGAAGAATGCCTTTTCAACACTGTTGGAACCCAGGCCTAAAAACAAACAAGCATACAAGCCAGAAAAAAACTCATACTGACAAATTTCTTAGAGTCACAAAAATTTTAATCCTCTTATTTTTACTCAATATGAGTTCTCAATTAATGTGCACTAGGTTAAAGAAATTTTGGATTAGTATATTGGGTTGAATTTCAGGCTTGTCATTTGTCTCCTGCAGGACAATTTCACACTCACACAAATTTAATTATTTAGGGTTATCCACCAGTACTGAATTACCCGGCTGTTCTAACTCAATGATGACATTGAACTTTGAGTGTGTTCATGTTTGTATCTGTGTGTGTACACGTTCATAGATTGGATTCATAAGGAACTGCATTGGGAAACAAAAACTCCAAAAAGCAAACAAGGTTGAGAATGGAATGTTCCTTTTCCTTTAATATCCAAGAGGTAATAGAAAAGAATACATTTTGTTTCCCAGTTTCCTGAGCTGATTAAAAGCATTGACCAAAAGCATTGACCTCAGGAGGATATGCGATTACACTGTGATCCTCTGCCTAGGAAATCTTGTCTAAGAAAAAGAACTCCTTGAGAAGAGAGAAAGAGGTTATCCTAATTGTCCTAAAAGTTGCTTCTTGTGAAAGCTAGTTTTCTTCTTGGTTGTTTCAAAACTTATCCAGTTGTGGCAAAAGACCAACTGTTTTCATCTATGGGTGCTTCTTAGGACCTTCAGGGGAGAGTCGGCCTGGCAGCCCTGGGCCCCCTGGCTCTCCTGGACCAAGAGGCCCACCCGGTCATCTGGGGGTTCCTGGACCCCAAGGTCCTTCTGGCCAGCCTGGATATTGTGATCCCTCGTCATGTTCTGCCTACGGTGTGGGAGGTAAGTGTCACAAAAAAGCCCCTCTTGTGGGCTTTGATCAATGTTTTACTATGCTTAGTACAAAAATGAAGAGAGAGTGCTAAGAAAAAAGTTAAATTGGTTATGGATGGGAAGCAGGGCTTGACCTCCTCACTTCCATAAATTATCTCAAGGCATTTTCTATAAAGTACAAATTGCTATAGAGGCTACTCCCTTAAAAACCTTAAGAGCAAATTCAAAATAACAGCACATCTAAGTCTTCACTGCTTCCAAATGATGACCTAGATAGACGTGCCCTCTGACATCATATTTAGCACATTTGTAGGACATGATTGAACATTATTTTGGGGTCTGCATTCTATGTGACTGCTGTGATGTGGTCAAGACCTCCCATAAAATTTTACTCTTGGTTTGGGGAAATGTCAAACTTAGAACTTCTCCTGTAATTAAGAGGGCTCCTTAGATTATTTTCAATGATATCCTGCAGACCACTTGCATTTTAGGTGACCAAGGATAGTTCTGAGCAGAAACAAAAGTTGTGCCTTATCACTAACTACTGGACTGAAAGAGTATGCTTCCTAAAATCACCTGCAGCGTGCATGCTGGTGTGCTGTGCAATGGCCCCTTTTCTGATATAGTCGCTCTTGGAAGCAACAAGAGAGAGGCTGAGGGACTGCTGTGAGGCCCTGAACTTGTTAGTTAATGGACCTACAATTTTCTGCTTCAGTAGAAATTTAACCTTAGTTATCAGAGGAATTGGTCAACAACGTTTTGCTGATGTGTTTTTCTCTGTTCATCTTTTCCCTCCCTGTTGTCTCAAATACCCCTATCCCTTATTAAGATCTGATCCCCTACAATGATTACCAGCACTGAAGTGGAAATCCTCCACTCTGGTTACATTGGCCCTGGCATTTGACTTTGGATACAGAACTGTCCTGTCGACCACCACCACCAAGCCCCTGCCCCTAACAATGGACACCCTGCTTCCCTGCCTCTTCCGCATCGCTGCCTTCCCATTTTCAAACCTCTTGCCCACTCCATTCCAAACATGATGGCGTGATAACATTGGAACCCATAAGCAAATCATATATGTCTATTTCAATAGACACTGACTGCTCCATGTCAGGCTGGATAGAGGTATATGATTGTGTGCCAAGAATTTATCCCAGACTCCCCTGTGTGACAGCTCCGTAATGAAGTTACTTAACTGTGCCTCCTTCTCCTTCTTCTCCCCATACAGGGATGGATGGGCATCTTTCTCCTTGACCACCCCACTCTCCCTTCCTTCCCTGGTGACCTCCCCTCCCTGCTATCCCCTGGTGATGGACTTCTAACATGAGATCGTTTTTTAAAATTTCTAGTTCTTTTATAATTTTGCTGAGTTTTCAGGGTTTCTTCTGTAAATAAAACATATAATATTTAAATGGTTGGCTATGATTCTAATTTTCTAACAATTTCTGTAATGTCTTTCCCTTTGTCCATTTACTAACTGTCTGAAACCTTATGGGGAAGGTTCAAGGGGCGTGGTGGATTAAGATACCCACTGCTTTTTACCCAGCAGGATATCTCTGTGTCTCTAAGGACCCAGGTGAGGGGAGAATATCAATTTATGATTCTGGGGTCCAGCAAGTCCCCACCCCCACTTTTCCTCTTTAGCTCCCCATCCAGATCAGCCCGAGTTCACCCCTGTCCAAGATGAGCTGGAAGCTATGGAACTGTGGGGCCCTGGAGTCTGATAGCCTCAGAGGAAATTTGAAGACCACTGCAAGAACTCTTAAGGAACCTTGTTTGAGAAAATATTGTTATGTGGTTTGTATGCTACTTTGGGGGGGGCTCACTTCAGCAGCCTAAATCTCCTCCTTGGATAATGTTAATATTATTGTTGTTATTATTAACAAAAAAATATATTTTTTAAAAGTCCCCTTAATCTATGACTTGGTAGAAGTGATTTCCTTTTGGTGTTTTAATGGTATGTCAGATAATTTGTTTTTCTAGAGAAAAATGCTCAAAGAGGAATTGGGAAAAATAAATTGAACTCTGGAATCTTCTCTCTCAAGTCCTAAAATGAACAGATACGATTGTGTTTGAAGGAAATATGGCCCTGGCAGGAAAAGAATTCAAAGAGGTTCAGAGATGATACCATATACTCCTACTCCCTGTAGGAATAACCTTGCTGATTTAAAAAAAAAAAAAAAGGAACATTATTGGAGAAACTACCTCTTGTTTAATTGATCTGTCCAACTCTGAGATCACTTGGCAACCGGTTTCACGGGTATCCAAAAATAAGCATTTGGATGTAACCTTTCTGAATTTGGTAGTTTTAAAAATAGATTTAGTTCCTCAGTGGTTTTAACTCACGTGAAATAATGACTTTCCACCAGCTCTAATGTAAGAGATACAATTTTGATGATCAATTTATCCAGCAGTGCGTTCCAGGGGTTGCCTCTCCTTATCTACAGGGATTACTCTGTACATGCAGATAAGTTTTTGCAAACCTATTTTCATTTTCTTTTGTAAGCAAATAAAACTTTAAAACAATGTATGTGGATTCTTTTTCCTGTATTTCTAAGTATCACCTTAAGCTTTTGTAGTCTCAACTGAGTGTCCACGAGAAAGACAACAGTTGTCATCCTTTAGGTAAGCATTCAAACTTTTATTCATTCATTTACTCATTCATTCACTCATTCATTCATTCATTCATTCTGAGTGCAATAGAATACAGAAGAAGCAGTTGACTTGGGACTAAGAGATCAGCAACATTTTATTATTCATTAAATGTTTACCAATAGTTGATGGAGGAGCCCACCTGTCTTTGATATTGAGGAAAGCCTGAAAACCCCTAGAAGGCAGAGTGGAAGTGAGGTGGAATCTAACAGACTCTAATCCTTAAACTATGTCTTCTGGTCACAAAGGAAAACTCTAGGGATTTGAGAAAGATTTGAGTTCTATTATGTGCTAGTTGAAATAGAAATGAAAGAGAACCATAAATTTAATGTGTGCACCTTTTCCTCTGTGACATCTTCCTAGTAACAGCTAACTTTAAAAAGTAGGGATAGGACCATTTACAACTAGAAGCTGGATTCTTTCTGGATCAGGAAAAGGCTAACATGAAGGATGGTGTCTGTCTGATCACCAGGTTCTCTGACTTTCTGCCCTTCCCATAGTCTCCTGATCTTCTTTGAAAATGAAAGAAGACTTCATCTGAAGGATTCAAGCAGTCTACTTGCGTGACTTTGGGGGTGAGGGGTGGTCTAAGCAAATCGTTTTTTGGTGTCTTTGCAGGGATTGAAAGAAGACAATGAGCAGATAACCAACAGCCATTCCCTTTCAGTTATGGTGTATGATTCCACCTGAAAAAGCAGGAATTATGGGAAGAAAAACTTGTCTACGGCCCATCAAGATAGCCTGACCCAGAGTCACCTAAGAGAACTCTTCCACCCTAAATGACTGGGGTGTGTAATCAGTCGCTTCTTTCTCTTTGTCTCAGATTTCTTAGCCCATGACATTTAATAGCGGGTATAGAGAAAGATATTCTATACATTTTAGCGTTTGGCCATTGGAAACAAAGTTGAATACCATGTCACTAAGAAGACTCTCGAAGTTTGCTTATAAATGGTGAAGTATAAACTACCAGAGATTCTAATTAATTCACATCATTCTTGAGTTGTGCAAATACACTTGGCTTTGATTTTACTTGGTGATCTAAATTTGTTTATTTAAGCTGCAAGAAAGTTACATTAGTTTGGAATGTGTCATCACTTGGACCCAGCATATCAGACTGATATTGAGTGAAATGTTAAAAAGTGTAACTCAGATTCTGGATTTTCGAGTTTACAATACATTGCCTGTAATAAAAGCTGATTTTGAAGTGCATTTTTATTGACTTACTTTAGCAGAAATACACTTATATCTTAATTTATATTTTATAAGTTGATACTGTTTTCTAAAAGTAATAAAGCATCATTTCATAAAAAATACATTAATCTTTAGAATTCTCATCACATGTTACAAACTCTCTATTTCTTTTCAGAATAATCATTTTAGGATAGTATTTTATATTCAGAAAGACCCCAATTTAATTCTAGAACAACTCTTTCTTCCTCTTTCTTTTTTACCTCTCCTGCCCCACCCCATCCTTCCATATCAAATATTACTGTGAACCAGGGAGTGTTTTCGTTCTGGGGATAAACCAAACCATGAACAAAAGAGATGCGGGCTCTGTCCTCATGGGGCATCCTTTCTGTTACTAGAAAAAGACAGGAAATGTGTGAACACACTAGCAAAATTAGTTATCAGATAACATGAGTGTGTTCAGGGTGGTAATGGCTGTAGACAAATTAATCATCAATCATGATGAATATGAAAGACACAGATAAGGTCCTAAGACAGTAATAAGAAAGGAGAAATAAAGGAACATCTGCATCCACCTCTCTGAGGGGCTGACATTTAAGTTGAGACATGATGAGGTCAGGTGTTCGAGACCAGCCTGGCCAACATGGTGAAACCCCGTCTCTACTAAAAATACAAAAATTATCTGGGTGTGGTGGCACACACCTGTAGTCCCAGCTACTCAGGAGGCTGAGACAGAAGAATTGCTTGAACGCAGGAGACGGAGGTTGCAGTGAGCCGAGATTTTGCCATTCCACTCCAGCCTGGGCAACAGAGTGAGACTCTGTCTAAAAAAGCAAAAAAGAAAAAGAGAAAAGGTGTGGGAGATGGATTCAAGCCCAGGGTTTGTTAAGTACAAAGGCCCTTTGTCAGCAAGGTAGGTGTCATGTTCAGGGAACGACAAGCAGGCCGATTGGCAGGAGAGTGAATGGAAGAGTGAACAATAAGACTGAAGACCAAAGCAAGGGAGACTGTGAAGTTATTTGCATTTTATTTTATTAATTTCATTGGAAGTAACTGAGGAGCTGCAAACAAATGACATGATCAAGTGTATGTTTCAAGTTAGTAAAGGAAAATTGCTCTTTCATGGAACCACACTGCTGCATTTATGTTCTGAAGGTGTCACTGTGCAGTTATAGGCCAAGTTATCCCAAGCCTATCCCAAGAGCTTTAAAGTTGTATCAGGTTGGGCTAGGCTATCCAGTCGTAATAATCCCTAACATCTCAGGAGCTTAGCACAATACACACTTACTTCTTGCTCACACAACAGAGCAGGGCAGCTGTCTGCCACGTCTGGGCTCAGTGTCCCACATTGCTTCTGCCTTGGACACTTCCATATCAACATGCACTCCCTTGATCACCAAGGCGAGAGGAGAGAGAACATGGAGACTCATTGCCCCAGGCAACCTTCAGAAGCAACACACATGATTTTCACTCATGGATCTTTGCCCTAAGTAAATCACGTGACCACATTCAATGGAGTGGAGAAGTACAACCTTCCCATGTGCTAGGAGACAGAAGAGAACCGGAAATATTAGCAAGAAAAAATAAAAGCTACTACTTATGTTTTAACTCATTTGAACCACCCGACAACCCAAGAGCTAGTTCACTATCATCCTTATTTTGCCAGTAAAGAGATGAAAGCATAGAAAGTTAGGTTACTTGTCCAAAGACACACAGTTAGAATTCACAGACGTTCTGGCTCAAGATATCCACTCCTAACCTCTAGATTTTTCTGCTTTAAATATTGGGAATGCTTCAATTTTAATGGGAAAAAGGGGTAGAGGTAGGGCTTATTAAAGTGCAGACCCCTGAACTCTGAAGACTGCCCAAGGATTCTGTATCAGTTACCTGAGTTGAAAACTAGGTATGTGATTTTCCTTTTTTTCAGCCAAGCACCTCGGTGATCAGTAAGCCACAGCTCCAGAAACACTATTTTGAGAGCATTCTGTTTACATGGTGGAGAATGAGTTGGAGGGAATTGTAGCAGATGAGAAAACATTAGTTATGCTATTGTAGTGAACAAGTGATAGATAATGGAGAACTGATTTAAAATAGTGGAAATAACGGGTCTTATTAATCAACTGGAAATGGTGGAAATGGAGGTGAGGAAAGGAAAATAGGATAACTCACGTTTCTGGCATAAGCAACTGGGTGGATAGAGATAACATTTTTCCTGCTGGGAATTACAGATTTGGGATAATGAGGCTTAAGAGTTCAGTTTAGAAGACAAACTGAGTTTGAGGTGTGTAACAGGGAAGTTAGAGCTTGGGAGAAAAGTCAGTGCTAGAGGTAAATTTAGGAGTCATCAGCATGTAGGGTGTATTTAAAGGCTACGAACGATGGCGTGAGGATAGAGGGACAATGAACGAGCTTATCTGGGGGAATTTCTTGCTTTCTGCTATGCTTTTTTCATTTTTGTGTCAACAAATTCTCCAACTTGGTCATTTATATTTTATTTTTGAAGAAGTATATTTAAATAGGTATCTTAACAAATACTTTCCAAACTAGGGCCATAATGAACTAGGTGTGCCTGTTCTCTCCTGTTTCTGTATCTTTGACGTGCTTTTCCTTCCACAAGGAAACTCCTTCTCTGCCCCACCCTAGTTTAAATGACCTACTTAAACTGATACTCAACTTTCAAGACTCACCTGAAGCTCCTCTTCCTGTGTCAAGCCTTTTCTGAATTCCATCATGACCACCTTGACAACTGTGACACCGCAGCCCCCTTTACCAGTTAACTCTTTAACCTCCCTTCTGCCATATGATGTGCATTCTTTAAGAGATCTCAGATGAATCAGAGCATGCTTGACACTTGACAGCTGCTCAATAAATGTTTGTAGAATACTATTAAGAAGCATCTCATCCTAGCACAATTCCATCTGTATTATGGGCCATACAACCAGCGGTATTCTCATACTCTGCTTCTAGCAGGAAAACTTTTCTCTAGGTATAAGGCAGAAAACTGGGGAGACAGAAATAATGCCTGGAAGTGAATGACAAGCTTATATAGCTTTCAAATTCAGATCTAGTAAGTGTTCATAATGTTAAGGGAATTATGTAAATCTTGTCTTCCGATAAATGTATTCATTCATGTGTTCATCTCTCCATGCATGCATGTATTCACCCATCAAACTTTTAATTAGGATCTGCCATGAGTTCAGCCATGTGTTGAGGTCCTGGAAAGGAAGAGATGAACAGAGTGACACAGGAGCTCCCTAACTTTCTGCTCTAAGTTAAAGTCAGAAAGATGGCTTGGAGCAGATTGTGGAAGATCTATCCCATGTTGAGATTTTTATCTGAGGCAACAGGGTCAGTGGATATCTTTAAGCAGATGAGTGACTTGATTGGAGTTATTATTTTGGGGTACAATTTTTATAGAATGTGCAATACAGACTGGGGCGGGAAAAGGCTGAGGAAAGAAAAAGACATTTAATGAAGACCTCCTATATGTTAGTTTCTGTTCTGGGCACTTTATAGGAAGTTGATTTTTACAAATTAAGGTAGGTATTACCATTTTTTCTTTACTTTTATGCAAATGTTGAAACATGGAAGGTCAGTAACACATCCAAGGTCATATACATACACAGAAGAGGCAAAACAGCAATTCTAACCACTGGTTTGTTCCCAAATTTCATGCAGCCTCCCACGTACGTACTGTGTTGCCTGCTGCAGTCATCCAGATGGTGACGGCCTGGAATACAGCACTGCAGTGGACAAAGAATAGGAAGCCTCAGCTTTGGGGACCTTTGGGGAAGGACTCTGGACAGAATTTGATGACTGATGGGATCTGGGGTAGTGACATGAGGAAGGAAAGAACGGCTTCATGATTTCAAGTTTGGGAGATTGGTTGAATGTTAAGTTCATTAAGTGAGAGAGAAATTTGAGAAGGGGAGACAGAATGATTTGAGAATGACATGTTGGCTTTGAGGTTTTTCTGCTTTTTTTTTTTTTTTTTCTGATTAAGTACATTATTAGTAGCAGATAGGAACTTAAGCAGGACGAAACAGAAAGAAATGACTTTGGATGTCTAATTTAGCCTTGTCAGCAGTACAAGGATTAAACCCTTTGGGCCTCTCCCCGACAAGAAGGGCTGTTCAAATGCAGAATGGAGGTTTCCAAGGTATGAACGAAAATATTTGGTTTAAAAAAAATCACAACTTTTCACTCTAATTTGATGTGGCATCAGAAACATTAATGGAAAGTGTTCATTTGTGCTAGACAAGCTCAGAGTTTAGAAAGCTTCTTTGCCAGAAAGTCTTGGTTATATCTATACTCTTTAGAATAAATCTATTATTAATAAAAGTTAAGTAAATTTTACTTAAATGTTAATGCTTAAGAGTTTTATATTGTTTAAAAAATATTTTGCAACAAGAATGTACTCTCAGAAGCTTAAGACTTTACTAGAAAATCATAAAAGATTTTAGAATAAAAGTGCTTTAAAAATAATCTATTGCTCTTTAAGTACCATCGTTATTATTAATGATCTGGAATGAGTGACTAAAAATGAGTCATTAACAGAAAGATGGTAGGCAACGATAATTTTATAAGCAGATTAATGGGCAATAGAGTAAATTCATTATCAGGCGTGTTGGAATGGTTTCCTTGTTTAGTATTCATAAATGCATAAATGCTACTCATGGTTTAATTTTTCTCTGTATCTTACTATGTTACAAAAAGCACATGCTAGCATGAAAACTATATTTTGTTGTTTCTTTCTTTGTTTAATTTCATTTTATTGGTTTTAAAAAATTCATCACTGATGTAGTAAAATTCAACTTTATTAACCTAACTTAAAGTAAGTTTTATAATGACATCTAGAGGAGTGAAAAAATATATATTTTAAGACCTAAAATAAATTCTGTATGGTACAAAGTAAAAGTAACTGAATAAGACAGAAAAGAGAGGTATAATTAGTGAAGACATTTATCTCCATTTTTCAGTGTCCTGTCATCTGGCCTAAATTCAGTGAATCCTGATAAAACTGTGTCGTGGTTATACCCTAACAATTATGTCACAAAATTGTTAACCAGCTCCACTTTCACGATGATGAACCAGTATTATTTGAATGTGTTTAATTACTAAACAGATGTGTTGAAGAAAACTTGACTTTAAAAAAAATTGTCATATTTTCACTTTACCTGTGTTTTTTTCCATATATCTGTTTCTATTACCCTTTGGAACTGGAAAATGTGGAAGCTGAATGGACTGAACTCCACAAATAAAGCTCATTTTACAGACATTCCAGTTATCAGATTTGGACACCACAACATAGAATTCCGGCTAACTGAATCTCCCTTGTCACTGGCTGCTTGCTTGTTATTCTTTGGGGGTTGCCAACAACCTTCACCTCTGAATTTACTTTCAAGTATGAATGTTTTATCAAACCAGCAGAGAGCCACAACTCTAGCAGCTGCGGGCAACAGAAATGCTTAACAAGATGGATACAATTCAAAAGCTGACTGTCCAGGTAGTAGTAACAATTTGTGCATTTTTCAGCTTTGGGGCAGTTTTCTTTTCTTCTCCCTAAATATCTTTCTACCTGTTGTCTATATCTATGGGTGCTTTCTGAAGGAATTGGAACTATACTTGCATGGCTAAAGATAACTTTCTATAATGGGAAGGAATAAAAGTGACCATTAACTCAGCAGCCCATCCACCCAGCAGGTTGGCAGTGGGAAAATAGGCTTGTATTAGTCTGTTATCACATTGCTAATAAAAACATACCCAAGACTGGGTAATTTATAAAGGAAAAAGGTTAATGGACTCACAGTTCCACATGGCTAGGGAGACCTCACAGTCATGGCAGATGGCAAAGGAGAAGTACGGCACATCATACATGGTGGCAGGCAAGAGAGCATGTGCAGGGGAACTCCCCTTTACAAAATCATCAGATTTCATGACACCTACTGTACAAGAACAACATGGGAAAGACCTGCCCTCATGATTCAATTACCTCCCAACGGGTTCCTTCCATGACATGTGGGAATTATGGGGGCTACAATTCAAGATAAGATTTGGATGGGGACAAAGCCAAACCATGTCATTGCTGATGGTTTCTGCTGTCATATTTCTAGATGGATGGACAAAGACATTTCTGGTGACTAGAAATATTGCAGCTTATATACCACTTCTGAATCTTAACATTTACTTATTTTAAAAAATGTATGCCTATCAAAGCAAGAACTGACTGCAGCAAAATCAGATGTGTTTGGAAGCAATCACCTGCTTTATTACTTTATTTTATTATAGGTTAGAGACCTATATTGGCTTGTAGTTGGTGATATGTTATTTCTTTAACTCATTAAAGTGTGGATTTCTCCTCTCCCTAAATCTGGTATCAGCAAAGAGACAATTCTATGCAGTTCACAGCTTATTTCTTATTGCCTGCTATGTCTGAGACTGGCTAACTACAACCAAGTTTATTTTCTCTTCTTCTTAGTACAAGTTAGTTTCTCATTTCTCAGAGTCCCTCAGTGTGGCTACATGACATGTTCTCCCCAGTGAACTATGTCTGTGACTTCTAACTCACAGAAGTTAGAAACTGTGGATGTCTCCTCTGCCTGCTGCTTCCCACTTAACACCTGAATGCTGAGGACTCCAAGGTCTTATGGGGGGTGAAGCCACAGGATGGAAGGTGCTTGGGTTCTAGAATGACTTTGTGGAAGGCCAGTGACTGATCAGGAACACCTGCATTATATTGTTACATGAACAAGGAGTAAACATTTATCATGTAACAGCTCAGAAGTGTGTGTGGGTTATATTAGCCAGCATAACTGTAACTAATAAAGCTGCCGCACTCATTCAACAAACATTTACTATGGATCTGCTGTGTGCCAAGCACTCTTGTGGATGTTTCTATGAGCCAGGCACTGTGCCAGGTGTATGCAACAACAACAAGAAGAAGGAGACACATTTTCTGCTCTCCATAAGCTCAGCCGGTGAGGGAGGAACTAGCAATTATAACACAATAAGGAGATAGTTATAATGGGCTTATGTACAGTGAATAGAGATAATAAGGGAGAAGAAATACCTAAAGATGCCTGAAAGAACTGAGGCGTGTGAGATGTGGTAGAAATAGAGTGGATGGATGGGAGCTAGAGAGAGTTTTTCTAAGTATTTTTTTTTTAAAGGCATGGAGACGAAAGCATAATTGTTTGGGAATCGCCAGTGACTCTGGGGGAGCAAAACTCTAAAGATTAGGTAAGGATAGGGACAGATAGTATTTCAGACTGCTTTTTATTTTTATGTTTTTTGCAATAATCCTTGAAATGCTAACCTTTCAAAGTATTCACATGTATTTCTTCAAGAAAATTAAATTTGAAAGCAAAAAGAAAAATAGTAGAGCAAATCAAATCCAGGTAATGGTTCTGGCAACTCCCTAATATAATATATGTGATGAGCCTAGGCAACATGGTGAGACCTCACCTCTACTAAAAATACAAGAACAAGCTGGGCATAGTGGCACATGCCTGCAGTCCTAGCTACTCAAGAGTCTGAGGTAGGAGAATCACTTGAACCTAGGAGGTCAAGGCTATAGTGAGCCGTGATTGTGCCTCTGCACGCCAGTCTGGGTAACAGAATGAGACCCTGTCTCAAAAAAAAAATTATATATATATATATATATATATATACACACACATAAAACAGTATATATATATATATATAAAA
>NW_022436943.1:43873923-43883880 GCF_009761245.1 Sapajus apella
AAAGTCCAATAATAGGAGTGGATAGAGATGAGGATGGAAAGGTGAGATTAGAAAACTCTTAGAGGGTATTATAGGTCTTGCTAAGGTGTGTGAAATTTAGACTAGGTGATGGGAATCACTAAGTATTTTGGTTTGAGAGTGACATGAGGAGCCCTCTCTGTTAGAAATATCTGTTTAGTTTCAACATGTGGATGAACTATAGCCTGGCTCAGCTTGGTTCTTCTGAAAGTAGTATATGAAACAAGGGTTTCGGGGTAGATGGTTTACTGGAAAAGTGGCTAAAGGAAATAGCAGTGAAGAGCAGCGCAAATGAGACAGGGAACAAGGAAAAGCCAATCCAAAGGTGCATTTGCAGCAGCAGCCATAGGCAGTAGGGAATCCGTTCTACCTTGACCTCTGAGAAGTGAGAAGATGCTTCTTAGAACTGTCCCTTAGAAGATAGGAGGTTGAAGTGTCCCATCACTGATTCCTGAATCCCTGTGGTTGAGCCTTGTTTCTCAGAGTGTTAACTTTCTTTTTTTTACATTTTTAAATTATACTTTAAGTTCTGGGGTACATATGCAGAACATGAAGCTTTGTTACACAGGTATCCATGTGCCTTGGTGGTTTGCCGGATCCATCACCCTGTTATTTACATTAGGTATTTCTCCTAATGCTATCCCTCCCCAGCCCCCCACCACCTGCTCTCCCTCCCCTAGCTTCCCCCACACTCCAACAGGCCCTGGTGTGTGATGTTCCCCTCCCTGTGTCCATGTATTCTCACTGTTCAATATCTACTTATGAATGAGAACATGTGGTGTTTGGTTTTCTGTTCTTGTGTTAGTTTGCTGAGAATAATAGTTTCCAGCTTCATCCATGTCCCTGCAAAAGACTTGAACTCATCCTTTTTATGACTACATAGTATTCCATGAACTCATCCTTTTTTATGGCTGCATAGTATTCCATGGTATATATGTGTCACATTTTCTTCATCCAGTCTATCAATCATTGATGGGCATTTGAGTTGGTTCCAAGTCTTTGCTATTGTGAACAGTGCTGCAATAAACATACGTGTGCATGTGTCTTTGTAATAGAATAATTTATAATCCTTTGGGTGTATACCCAGTAATGGGCTTGTTGGGTCAAACGGTATTTCTATTTCTAGATCCTTGAGGAATCACCACACTGTCTTCCACAATGGTTGAACTAATTTATGCTCCCACCAACAGTGTAAATGCATTTCTATTTCTCCAAATTTCTCCAAATCCTCTCCAGCATCTGTTGTCTCCTGATTTTTGAATGATCCATTCTAATTGGTGTGAGACGGTATCTCAAAGTGATTTGGATTTGCATCCCTAATGGCCAGTGACTATGAGATTTTTTTCCTGTGTTTGTTGGCTGCATAAATGTCTTCTTTTGAGAAGTGTCTGTTCATATCCTTTACCCACTTTTTGATGGGGTTGTTTTTTCTTGTAAATTTAAGTTCCTTGTAGATTCTGGATGTTAGCCCTAGAAAATTTCAGGCCAATATCCACGATGAACATTGATGCAAAAATCATCAATAAAATACTGACAAAGACAGCTTCATCCTGGGGATGCAAGGCTAGTTCAACACATGCAAATCTATAAACATCATCCATCACATAAACAGAACCAACAACAAAAACCATATGATTATCTCAATAGATGCAGAGAAGGCCTTAGACAAAATTCGACAGCATTTTATGCTAAAAACTCTCAATAAACTAGGTATCAATGGAATGTATCTCAAAATAATAAGAGCTATTGATGACAAACCCATGGCCAGTATCATACTGAATGGGCAAAAACTGGAAGCATTCCCTTTAAAAAGAGGCACAAGACAAAGATGCCCTCTCTCAACACTCCTATTTAACATAGAGTGTTAACTTTCAGTCTCAGGAGCTGTCTTGGCCTGAGTACCCTGAGTTGAAACACAGAAGCTCCTTGCATATGCATGAGACAGGAGCACCTGCCAGGGCCGGCGAGTCTGCTGCACTCTCAAAACTGTTCGCCATGGTTCTGGTTAATGTCATAGTATGCAGAAGGAATCTGTAACAAAGGAATAAAAATTAAAGTTCAAGAAACACACTAGGAGCTTATTGCAATTGCCCAATTTATCACATACATTTGAGCTATGAGGATATTATTTATGGAGCAATAGCTATATATTCCTGGACTGCTTTGGGCACTGGGAACACAAGCTTGAGCTCGTACTCTACTGGGAATGACAGAAAATAAACAATACACCTAATAAGTAAGTAAACGGTATAGCGTACAGGAAAGATGTAGGCGTTATGAAAAAATAAAGGTAAGAGGATTGGGAGAGTTGAGGGTGAGAAGGCGAGGACTCTAGTTTTAAATAAGGTAGTCAGGGTAGGATTCCAGCAAAGACTTGAAGGAAATGAGGAAGGAAGCCATGAGTCTATACAGTCATGCATCATTTCAAGATGGGAATGCATTCTGAGATATGCACTGTTAGGCAACTTTGTCGTTGCATAAACAAAGAGTGTGCTTAAACAAACCTAGAAGGTCTAGCCTACTACACATCTAGGCTATGATACAGCCTATCTGTCCTAGGCTACAAACCTGTTACTATACTGAATACTGTAAGCAATTGTAACACAATGGCATCTAAATATGTCTAAATGTAGAAAAGGTACCATAAAGATGGGGTATTATAATATTATAGGACTACCATCTTACAGGGACTCTGTCTTTGACCAATATGTCATTATGTGGCACATGACTGTATATCAAAGAAGAACATTCTAGGCAGAGGAAATGGGAAGAGCATAGGCCTCATGATGGGAGGGTACATGGGCTGTTCCAGGAACAGCAGGGATTAGTACAGCAAAGAAGGGGCAGGCAGAGAATTGTAGGAGATGGAATTAGAGAGGTACTGGGATCCAGGTAATATATTGAACTGTAGGTCATTGTATAAATACTGGCAGTTTCTTCCAAGCTAGGTAAATGTCTCCCAAACTCTTGACTTCGACTTACCTTGGCCTATAGAATGTTAATGCACACGACACAAGCAGAGGTTTGAAATATGCTTGCACAGTTAGGCTTACTTTCTTGTATTCCTGCCTTTCACCTTGAGAACATGCCTCAGGTAGCCAATGGCCCAAGGATAGCCAGGGACATGTGGACTAGACCTGGACCCAACCTGCAGTTTGGAGGTAAGCCCAGTTGAGCTCAGCTATGGAAATCAACTGATTTTTAGCCATCTGTCACACAAAAGCTATACACACACACACACACACACACACACACACACACACACACACATAGTTTTGGGGTATTGGGGTGGTGTTACGGAGAATTACTGTGGTAATAATAGCTAAGAAATCTCACACTTAACAGTTACTAATATAACTTGTATATAACGTATGTTTAATATAACTTACAGATTATTTGTTATCTACCTTCCTTCTCCAGAATGTACCTCCAAGGGAGCAGAAAATTTTGTTATATTCGTGTGTGTGTGTGTGTGTGTTTGTGTGTGTATCAAGCATCTAGAATAGTTTCTGGAACATAAATATTAGTTAAATGACTGAATGAAATATATAATAGCAGCTGATCCCTTGTTAATGTAGACTGCAGAGTTGGCTGCTTAATCACTGCTCCTAAGGTTTAGACTTCTGGATCAAATTTTCTGAAGAATACATATATTCATATTTCCTGATGATTTACTGGCTCTGCATATACACCATGCTGCTAACAGTGCAGTAGTGGTAAAATAACTGGTAACACTCTTCTCACAAGTTATACAAACATTTTCTTTGAATGATGTGATTTTGCCAAAAAGCACAAGATGCTTCATAGTCAGAATTTCCTCTAAATAACCTCAGTCTTTTCAGTTTTGTGATTGCCAAAGAAGATGCCAAATGGTATTGTAATTTCAAAGTCTTGATTCTAAATGATTTTGGTTGATGAGCTGGAGCTCCATGAGGTCTATCTGTAAAGCATACCTGTCCAACAAACAGAATGGTGTTCTAGTAGCCACTATTTGCAAGATTTTAATAGGTATTAACTTTGGAATTGAAAAGTAAATGCAGAGTTTAGTTTTGTAGTCAAGATTTGTTTGAAATCGAGGAGTTTCTCATGAACCAAATAGCACTGATAGAAATGTGTGTCTCTTTCAGAGGTCCTGTTGATACTGTCTTCATGTGGAAAATATATCCTATCCTCCCTGGCAACTAGCCTAATAAAAGTTGGCCTTCAGGTGGAATTGACTGTCTGTTATATTGGTAGCCAATCTCAGATTCACATTCTTCCAGGGTGAAGCCCCGGGCAGTTGTGATGCTGCAAAACTACTCAACTCTCTTATTATAGATTTTTGGGCAGAGTGGGAGAAATACCATTTCTCTGCAAGACCTTGTATTTAAGTTGAAATGGAGGCTTAATGTCTGTATTGGAAAGATCAGACCTTCTTAAATAGGGTTCTGTCCAATTCAAGCTCCACATTGTAGAGATTGGCAGTAGAATCTCTCCTGGGGCTTCTAGGCTTTGTAGACTTAGACCTTGCTACCTGTTCCACGGGGGAATGTTTAGCCAGGAGAGGCCTGGCCATTTAATGTTGCTTTTGGCTGAATGTGGTACTAAACCCCTTTTCCAAGAGAAGGTAGGAAAACAAATCAGGCAGTGGCAGCACAGAAAAAAGATGAGGTATATGCATAGTGACAGAGTCTAGATGGGGCCTGGAGGGAATTAGCAATAAAGGAGAGGAACTACAATAGAAATATGGTAAAAACTATACTTTACATGAATATTTTTAAAGCCTCCTTTATCCACTTTAAACCTTACAAGTAAACTGAAACTCTGCTCTTCAATCAGTTTTAAAGCCAACAGCATTTCTTCATTACTGCTAACCCAGCATCTGGGCTGGCACATGGCCCAGTTTGCCTAAATCAAGAGACATTATTTATAAACCTCACCTGTTATAGTTCTTGGTCGTTGTCTTGCTAATTTAGAGTAGGAATTAGGATAAAGAAATGATAAAAACCTGGGCAAAGGATGATTGTAGAGACCTAGTTTAAAACCTGGGTTTATCTTGGCCCACCTGCTGAGTCCTAATGGAACCCTTGAGATATTCTACACCTGGAGATAAGAACAGGCTCTGCCAATAGAGTCACTATGCCCACTCAAGAGGCATTACAGTGAGGTGCTCCCTATTCTAACGCAAGCATGACAAAGGGATCGCACCAGATTTACTAGTATAGCATCTCCCATGTGGCCCTGTTGCTGGAGTTGGGGAAATGTGAGCCATTAGGACTCTGGAAGAGGAGTCAGACCGGCAGAAGGAGGTGCCGAACCAATAATTACAGTGAGTGTAGTTCTTTTCCTGTACTGTGATATATGCATTCCTAAAAATAATTCCTGTGTAATGGAATTTTGAGTTCCAAAATAACAGGACTATGGGAAAAGACGGAATTGGGGCAGAAACATCGAAACTTGCAGTCTTATCAGTGATACGGCACAAGAAAAGCTACCGCGATTCTAAACATTGCAAATTCCTAATAAAGGAATACTATAGTAAATATAGGACACAGTTTTAACAGGATATGAAGTTTTTATGGTTTCAGATCTTAGATTTATGGCTATAATCCATTTTGAGTTGATCTTTGTGTAAGCTGAGAAATAGGAATCTAGTTTCATTCTTCTAAATGTGGCTATCCAGTTTTCCCACCACCATTGATTAAATAGGGTGTCCTTTCCCCAACTTATGTTTTTGAATGCCTTGTTCAAAGTCAGCTCGTTGTAAATATTTGGTTTTATTTCTGGGTTCTGTATTCTGTATCATTGGTTTATGTGTCCACTTTTATACCGGTAATATGCTGTTTTTGTAACTATAGACTTATAGTATAATTTGAAGTCAGGTAATGTGATGCCTCCAGATTTGTTCTTTCTGCTTAGGATTGCTTTGGCTATTCAGGCTCTTTTTCCAGTTTCAAATGAATTTCAGCTTTGTTTTTTCTAATTATGTGAAAATGTTGTTGGTATTTTGATAGGAATTGCATGGAATCTGTAGATTGCTTTGGGCAGTATGGTTATTTTCATGATATAGATTTTTCCAATCCACGAGCATGAGATGTTTCCATTTGTTTCTGTCATCTCTGATATCTCTCAGCAGTTTTGTAGTTCTCCTCGAAGAGGTCTTCATCTCCTTGGTTAAGTATGTTCCTGGGTATTTTAATGTTTTTGCAGCTATTGTAAAAGGGATTGAGTTTGCTACTGATTAGTGTACATTGATTTTGTAACCTGAGACTTTATTTTTTTTTTTTAGAGACAGGGTCTGACTCTGTCACCCAGGCTGGAGTACAGGGGTGCAAACATGGCTCAATGCAGCCTTGACCTCCTGGACTCAAGCAATTCTCCCACCTCAGCCTTCCATCTAGTTAGGACTACAGGCAGGCACCACCATATCTGGCTAATTTTTGTATTTCTTGTAGAGACAGGGTCTTGCCATGTTTCCCAAGCTGGTCACAAACTCTTGAGCTCAGGAAATCCACCTGCCTCAGTCTCCCAAAGTGCTCAGATTAAACATGTAAGCCACTGTGCCTGGACTGAATTCTTTTACTAAATCTGGGAGTCTTTTGAAAGACATTTTAGGGTTTTCTAGGTATACGATCAACTCATCAGTGAACAGCACTATTTTGACTTTCTCTTTTCCAATTTGGATGCCCTTTATTTCTTTCTCTTGCCTGATTGCTCTGGCTAGGACTTCCTGTGCTATGTTGAATAGATGTGAAAGTTGGCATCCTTTATTGTTCCAGTTCCCAAGGGGGAATGCTTTCAAGTTTTCCCTATTCAGTATGATGTGGGCTGTGTGTTGCTTGTATACGGCTTTTATTAACTTGAGGTATGTCCCTCCTATTACTAGTTTGTTGAGGGTTTTTATCATAAAAAGATGCTGGATTTTATCAAATGCTTCTTTCTGCATCTACTGACATGTTCACATGGTTTTTGTTATTAATTGTCTTTATGTGATGCATCACATTTATTGACCTGCATGTGTTAAACTATCCCTGCATCCCTGGGGTGAAACCCACTTGCTCATGGTGTATTATCTTTTTGATGTGCTGTTGGATTCGGTTAGCTAGTATTTTGTTGAAGATTTTTGCAACTGTGTTCATCAGGAATATTGGTCTCTAGTTTTTTTTGTTTTTGTTATTGTTATGTCCTTTCCTGGTTTTGTTATTGGTGATGCTGTCTTCGTAGAATGATTTAGAAAAAATTCCCTCTTTCTCAATCTTTTGAAATAGTTTCAGTAGGATTGGTACCAATTCTTCTTTGAATGTCTGGTAGAATTCATCTGTGAATCCTTCTGGCCCTGGGCTTTTTTTTTTTTTCCTGGCCTTTTAAAAAAATTATTATTACTGATTCAATCTCTCTGCTTGTTATTGGGCTGTCTGGGGTTTCTGTTTCTTCCTGCTTAATCCAGGAGGATTGTGTGTTTCCAGAAATTTATCCATTTCCTCTAGGTTATTTAGTTTGTGTGCATAGAAGTGTTCACAGTAGTCTCAAAATGAAACTCTCCAGTTTCATTTCTAATTGAGCTCATTGGAAACTTCTCTCTTCTTTTCTTGGTTAATCTAGCTAATGGTCTATTAATTTTGTTTTTCTTTTCAAAGGGCTAAGTTTTTCTTTCATTAATCTTTTGTATTTTTTGTTTCAGTTTCATTTAGTTCTGTTCTGATCTTTGTTATTTCTTTTCTTCTGCTAACTTTGGTTTTGTTTGTTCTTGTTTTTCTAGTTACTTGAAGTGTGATATTGGGCTGTCAATTTGTTTTCAGAAAAACTTGCTGTATGCATTTAGCAGTATAAACTTTCCTCTTAGCACTGCTGTTGCTGTATCCCAGAGTTTCAATAAATTGTGTCACTATTATAATTTATTTTGAAGAAGTTTTAAATTTCCATCTCAATTTTATTGTTAACCCAAAAATCATTCAGCAGCAGATTGTTTAATTTACATGTATTTGTAGTTTTGGGGTTTTCTTTTGAAGCTGATTTCTAGTTTTATTCCACTGTGGTCTCAGAAGATATTTAATGTGATTATGATTTTTAAAAATTTATCAAGTCTTGTTTTCATGCCTATCATATGGTCTGTCTTGGAGAATATGCCATGTGATGAGAAGAATGTATATTCTGCAGTTCATGGGTAGAATGTTCTGTAAATACATTTTAGGTTCATTTGTTCTAGAGTGTAGTTAAGTCCTCTTGTTTTCTTCTTTTTTTCTTTTTTTCAGTCAGAGTTTCTCTCTTGTTATCCATGTTGGAGTGCAATGGTGTGATCTTGGCTCACTGCAACCGCCATGTCCTGGGTTCACACGATTCTCCTGCCTCAGCCTCCTAAGAAGCTGGGATTATAGGCATTCACCACCACAGCCAGCTCATTTTTGGCCAGGCTAGTCTTGAACTGACTTCAGGTGTTCTGCCTGCCTCAACCTCCCAAATTGCTGGGATTACAGGCATGAGCCACTGTGCCCAGACATTCATTTTTGTTTTGTTGATGTTGTGTCATGATCTGTCTAGTACTGTCAGTGAAGTATTGAAAACTCCCACTGTTATTGTGTTGCTGTCTACCTCTCTTCTTACATCTAGTAGTAATTGTTTTATGACTCTGGGAGCTCCAGTGTTAGGTGCATATAAATTTAGGAGTATAATATCTTCATACTGGATTGATTCTTCTGCCGTTGTAAAATGACGTTTTTTGTCTTTTTTTTTTAATTGTTGTTGCTTTAAAGTTTGTTTTATCTGATATAAGCATAGCTATTCCTGCTTGCTTTTGTTTTCTATTTCCATGGAATATCTTTTTCCACTGCTTTATCTTGAGTTTACATGAATCCTTAAATGTTAGGTAAGCCTCTTGAATACAGCAGATATTTGGCTTGTGATTTTGTATCCATTCTGACAATTTGTATCTTTAAGTGAAGCAATTAGGGCATTTACCTTCAATGTTAATATAGAGATATGAGGTACTGTTCCATTAATTTTATTCATTTTTACCTAGATACTTTTATTTATTTATTTTGAGATTGAGTCTCGCTCTGTCACCCAGACTGGAGTGCAGTGGCACAATCTCAGCTCACTGCAACCTCTGCCTTCTGGGTTCAAGTGATTCTCCTGCCTCAACCTCCTCAGTTGCTGGGATTAGAGGTGCCCACCACCATGCCCAGCTAATTTTTGTATTTTTAGTAGAGATGGGATTTCACTATGTTGACCAGGATGGTCTCGATCTCTTGATCTCATGATCTGCCCACCTCGGCCTCCCAAAGTGCTGGGATTACAGGCATGAGCCACCATGCCTTGTCCATACTTTTTTTTTCATTGCGTTATTGTTTTATAGATCCTGTGAGTTTTATGCTTTTAAGAAGTTTTATTTTTGCATATTGAGCTTTTGTTTTAAGATTTAGAACTCCTTTTAGAATTTCTTATATGGCTGGTCTGGTAGTAACAAATTCCCTCAGCATTTGTGTGTGAAAATGACTTTATTTCTCTTTTATTTGTACAACTTAGTTTTGCTGGATACAAATTTCTTGACTGACAGTTATTCTGTTTAAGGAGGTTAAAGATAGCCACTCTCAATCCTTTCTGGCTTGTATAGCTTCTGCTGAATAGTCTGCTGTTAGTCTGATAGGTTTTCCTTTACAGGTTACCAGAAGCTTTTGTCTCACTGTTCTTAGAATTCTTTAGATATGCTGATGATTGTATGCCTTGGCGATGATCTTTTTGCAATGAATCTCCCAGGAGTTCTTTTCGTATTTGGATATCTAAACCTCTATCAAGGCAAGGGAAGTTTTCCTCAATTTTTCCCTCAAAGAATTTTTCTGATTATTTTGCTCTCTCTTTTCCCTCAGGAACTCTAATTATTCTTAGCTGTTTTACATAATCCCATGTTTCTTGGAGGCTCTGTTTATTTATATTCTTTTTTTTTTTTTTTTTTTTTTTTTTTTT
>NW_022436943.1:43883980-43962544 GCF_009761245.1 Sapajus apella
TTTTTTTTTTTTTTTTTTTTTTTTTTTTTTTTTGTCTGACTGGGTTAATTCAAAAACCTTTGAGCTCTGAAATTCATTCTTCTACTTATTCTAGTCTATTGTTAAACTGCATTTTATTATATAATTCCCTAAATGTGTCTTTCATTTCCAGAAATTGTTGGATTTTCTTTAAGATATCATTATCTTTAGAAAATTTTTAATTCAAATTCTTAATTGTCTGAAAATTTATTTTCAAACAATTCCACCTCAGCTCCCCTGCCAGGCCAGCAGGAAAGCTATCCTCCTCTCAGACTAACTCCTGTCTCAGTGTTCTGGATATTCAGATCAGACAGGCACCTTTTTTCCATCTGCAGAAATATTGATGTCCCAGGTAGAGAGGAATTGTAACTCTACCTCTCTCACAAGCCTACACCTGGAGGGTGCTGTTCCTGTGGGATGCAGTCACCCAAAGTGTTCCAGTAAGGCTGTCTACAGGTGCATCCCTGCCAAGGTCCCATGGGAAAAGCCCCAGCTGTGTCAGCAGTGGTGGATGAAGGGAAAAATAAATCTTCTCCAAGACCCTTCACAAACACCAGAGGTACCTAATTGCTGGTGTAGAGCTACACTCTTTCCCTACTGAGCTCAGCACTGCAACTGTGCCTCTGCTGAAAGAAACTTACCACCAGTGGAAAGATCTGGGACTCAAGGGCTGCTGTCTGGTTTGTTGTTTTTGTTCCACAGTGTTTTTCCTTGATGTGTTGTACTTCCTCTTCCTCTAGGTGGAGGAATTCCTGAGAACCAGAGACTAATGTGAATGCTATTGCTCCTCTGGGTCTTCCACACTCCAGGCTGGTGCTGGGGAATGTTTGCAAGGGATCCAGAGATGTGATCTGTCCTCAAATCTCCCAGCAGTGGGTACCAGCACCAGCTCTGATGGGAGTGGCAGGGTGGTGATTCAGACTCTGAGATTCCTTGATTACAGGTAGTCTTCATGTATTGGTGTTCTCAAATGCTGGTTATAGCAGTAATGAACTGTCACATGGACAGTTAGCCTGCTTAGCCACGGTGGTGCAGGCAATGGTGATAGCTGAGGTCATGCATAAGTTTTCTCCTTCCTGGGCACTGTGTTATTCCACTTGGAGATGCTGTAAAGAACTGTGTCAGTTGGCCTCCAGCCAGGAGGTAGCCCTTGCAAAAGAATACCAGCTGCAGTGGCAGTGGTGGGATTTGTGCTTGCCTTATATTGGTCTGGGTAGTGATTTATTGGATTGTTCCCCAAAGCACAGGCAATGAAAGCAAAAATGGACAAGTGAGATTGCATTAAACTAAAAATCTTATACCCAGCAAAGGAAATAGTTAACAGAGCAAAAAGGAAACCCACAGATTGGGAGAAAATATTTGCAAACCATACATTGTACAAGGGAATAAGATAAAAAACATATAAGCACCCAAGAAACAAGAAAACAAATAACCCTATTTTAAAATGGGCAAAAGATCTGAATAGTTATTTCTCAAAAGAAGACATACAAATGGCCAACAATCATAGTTTTTTGAATGAAATGAGTTAAAGAAAGATGACTGTGACCTATTATCTTGTTTTTCATTCTTTCTAACTGGCTTTAAGCGGAAATACAACCTTTTTTTGATTTGTTAATTATCTCCTTTTATAATAAATTTGTTTATATGGACCCAGATGAAACTGGACAAAGTGTGCTCATGCTGCATCAGATTTGCAGTTATCTTCAATCCCTGCAAGCGCTTGTCCGTTTTTAGTTCTCTGGAAAGCAGATGATTATTGGGATGTTAATATTAAGCCTTTGTTTCTTTTGTCTTCAGTGTTATCTGCTGTATTTGTCAATGTGGTTACTTTAGGTCCCATAGCTGTTGCAGTATCACATATTCTCTTATTGTAAAACTATGCAATATGTAAGCCTTTTCCTTTCCTATCCCTCATGTTTTACTGAGAAAGTACATAAATGCAGCAGGATATTTCACAGAGGGGCAATGCACTTGAATAAAGTGTGGTAAGAGAGATAAGGTATATTGTGTATTCTTCCCAGGTCATTATGCTCAATTGGATGGTGTCTTTCACATTTACTGATATTATCCAATAGTGCAATGTATAATCACCTGGTGAAAATGGCTTATGGACAAATAGGATTTTGGTTTTGGTGACTGATTGTTTATCTGCACTAATGTGTACATTGAGGACACATTTGGTAACAGAAAACATGCTAGCTTTTTTGTTCTTTCCAATGTTTGGAATAATTTGAGTTTCCTTCTTTTTCTATAAAAATCTATGTTATTTGTAAAAAGTTCTCTTCTGTTTCTTCTATAAATTTTACTTTGGTAGGAGCTGCTATTCTAGGGTGCAACTTGTCTTCCTCCCTTGGATTACTGAGTCCCATACAGTGGATTGTGACTGTTATTTAGCTACTTGAGGTTGTATTCTCTCAGGGTATGTACAGATCAAGCAGTTAAACTCTCAGTAATGACAAATAGGTAGGCAGTGGGAGATGTGATCGTTTCTGCCTCTAAGCTGTTGCACTATCTTGGCTCAAAGCCTCTCTGAAAAAAAAATGAAGTAAAATATTTAAAATAAACTTTTCTGCATCAGTTTTCTCTGAATGCAAAATGGAGTTATCTCCCAACAACAAGGAGTAGGAGCAATTCAGTCCACCAGTATAATGTCTGTTTATGTCTACATGAATCAGCAGAATCTCTCAAACACAAGTGAGAGTGAGGTTTATAGTGATTATTTTCAATATTCTTATTGAATACTTCATATTACAATGACTTGCCTCAATATTCTTATAGACCATGTCTCTACTATCTTACTTGCTCAAACAGTCCAGTTTTGTTAAAAACAAGGACCTTTCTTCAGTGATCCTTCTACCATCCAACAAATATGTGACAGGCACTATTCTAGGTGCTTAGTATATATTGGGCAACAATTCCTATTAAAGCTGCTCATCAGGAACTGGAGGCTTATTTCATAATGGCTCACTCCCCTAAAATTACTCCATCAAAAGTAAGAAGGGGAGCTTCTTTTTGTCTAACACCTTAGAATGTAACTGAGCCTTCTTCTATCTGGTAGTTGTTAACCTGTGCTGGGTTATGCTTGCTTTGTTAAAGAATTTGTGATACAGAAATATACTTACCTTTTCTCATCTAGCAGTGGCTAAGTCCATGGGCTTTAAAGCACAACTGCCTGGATGCAAATCCTGATTTACCTTGGCCAAATTACTTAATTTATTGCTGCTTCAATGTGTCCCACTTAAATGGGGAGGATAACAGTACCTCCTATCACGTGCGTCACTCAAGAGACCACCAGGCAGGCTTTCTGTGAGTTACATGGCTGTTTACTCACCCAGGTGCGGGCAGGCTGAGTCCAAAAAGAGATTAAGCCAAGGGCAGTGTGATAAGAATTGATTTCATAGGTGGGAGCAGGTGGTCAGTTAAAGGTGGTAATCTATTTAAGGGAGAGGAAGGGAATCATGGGATGCATGGTCACAAGGGTAGGGGTTATCAATTACTAACAGGCATGATCATAAGGGTTGGGGTTATTTGTTGCAAGCAGAGGGGAGGGTGAGGTAAATTACATAGTTATAGGGGTGGAGGTCTCGAGAAACTCAATGTCCAGCGGGGAAATTCTGCAAGGCTGAGCAGGAACAATGGTTGAAGTTTGTAGGGGGAGAACAACCAATTGAGGCAGAAACCAGTTGTTTCACTTCTCTTTGTGGTCATCTGGTTACTTCAGACTTTCTGGCTCCTGGGGACCACCCAGAAGTGTATGTGCGGGTCACCAAGGCTATAATGTTCAGGCTTGGACTTGAAGGTCTGGCATTCCCATCTTTTTACATATGTATAAAGAAAAAAGAGAAGGGAGAGGGGCGATGTTTCTCCTAGCTTCTTTGATCGTGAGAGGGGGCTGTGTTGTCACCTAAAAGAAAAGTCTGTGATTTTTGTAGTTTAGAGGAAGCCTTGGGCCAAGGTTGGAGGGAGGTTGTCTCAGAAAACTTGGATGGAAAGGGATGTGTGCAGGTCCCAGAGAGGTGTCACGCTGCATCTTGACATTGGCTGAACGTTGCCTGGCGTTCATGAGCGACGGGTTGGTGTTTCTGGTTGATCCTAGAAGGGCAAAGGCTATGAAAGAGGACTGAGGATAAGACAGACAAATGAACAGGGAGGGCTGGCAAGGTGTCTTGTCTTAAGTGGCTGAGAGGTCCTGAGACAGAAGTTGATACTGTGGGGTTGTTGAAAAGCAGCATTTGCCGTATAGAGTGATTAGTGATGGCCTGGATACAGTTTTGCAGGAATTGAGACACTAATCAGAAAATGCAAGGTCTGAATAAGAGGAGAAGGAAGACAGGTATTAGGGGAGTAAGGATTGGAAAAAGCCATGACATTCAGCTAGAAAGGGGCCAGGCGGGTTTGGCTTTATTTGCCTGATGAGTAAACTTTTGGGCCTTGTCTTTTAGCCTTCCGATATTATTTTAAACTAAGCCAGACTGATTTAAGTAAAAACAGCATTCCTCATTTAGAAACATACAGAGTCCTCCCTTTTCTGCAGTGAGTAAGTCGAGGCCATGATGGTTTTGAAGGACAACTGCAGCTAAAGAGTCTATTTGAGCCTGAAGGATGGACAAGGTAATAAACATGTCTATAACACTAGCAGAGAAATCAGTAGACAGACTGTGGAATGTTGTGACAGAGGTGGTGACTCCTGCTTTGCCAGTTCCAAGGCCCACAGTGGAGGCTGCAAGCATATGCCTCTGAGTAATAGAATTAGCTGGATGACTCTTTTTTGTTGAGTAGGTGTCATTAGGGGGACGGGCAGTTGTTCATTACCATTGGCAAATTGGATTCTAGGAATAAAGAAGACTAAGGCAGTACGTAAACACATATAGGTGGAGAAGCCACATAAGAAAAGGCCTGGGGCAAGGCAGAACTGGAAGTTGGGTGATAAGGTGGGAGCGAGCACTGGAAGGGGAGTCAGATGCCCATACTCCTAAAGATCCAGCAAGCATAGCAGCTGTTAGAGGTTGAACGGGAGATTGATGGGGTAACTATGTAGAGGGGGTGGTTTGATTTTATTAACAAATAGTCTGCTACTAACATTTGTGGGCCAGGTATGAGTAAGCATGAAGAGGGACTAGAAGAAGAATCTGAGGAACAGGGAGAGGGTAGCAAGAGATGGATTGGGAGACAGGGAAGGTGCCAACCTGAACAATAAAGACTGCTGATATGTTTGAGGTTATTAGTTGTGATAGAGGGTTTGTCAGTAAAGTGAAGTGAGAAGTGTAGCAGCTTGTTGGTATGAAATGTCTGAGGAGGTCTTGCTGAACTTGGCTAAGAAGTAAAGAAGTTCCATGGGAAGGTAGAGACAGGGACTGTTAAAAGAGGTATGGAGGTACAGGGAGATGGAAGAGGTAGCCCGGTCGGCTAGCAGGGCACGAATTGCTGTATAAGAAGAGGAAGAAAGGGAGATGCAGAGCCAGCAATTTCTTGTCTTCAGTGGGTTGGAATTGGTGAGGAGGGAATTGGTTAGATGGATGGGTACATTGAAGGTAATTAGGAAGAGATAGGGAGTGAGAGAATGGGACTGAGAATAACAGTGAGTAGAAAAGGAAAGGAGAGGACTTCATTAGGGTGAAAGAATTGGGGTATCCCTTGCCACGTAAGGTTATTTATCCACTCAAGGAAGGAGTCAAGGGTGGAGGTTTTTGCATAGAACCAAGAGACGTCAGCTAAAGAGGTCTGGAGGAAAACAGTAAGGGCAAGGCAAGCAGGCATAGGGCATTTAAATGCAGATGAGAAGGGTGATTAGAAATATGATTAGACAGGGCCGGGCGCGGTGGCTCAAGCCTGTAATCCCAGCACTGTGGGAGGCCGAGGCGGGTGGATCACGAGGTCAAGAGATCGAGACCATCCTGGTCAACATGGTGAAACCCCGTCTCTACCAAAAATACAAAAAAAAATTAGCTGGGCATGGTGGCGCGTGCCTGTAATCCCAGCTACTCAGGAGGCTGAGGCAGAAGAATTGCCTGAACCCAGGAGACGGAGGTTGCGGTGAGCCGAGATCACGCCATTGCACTCCAGCCTGGGTAACAAGAGCGAAACTCGGTCTCAAAAAAAAAAAAAGAAATATGATTAGACAGAAAGCAACAGAAACAGAGAGCTTGTGAGGTGTAGACCAAGTTTCAGGGGTGACTGTGTAGAGTCCTGTTGCAAATAGCAAAGCTAAGAGAAGGATTCCTGTCAATGTTAGAATATAAACTGAACTCGTGTGGTTGGTGTCTACTTTTCAGGAACTCGAGTTAGCTTAAGAGAAGTAGGAGAGAGTACTTGTGACTTCCAAGAGGAGGTGGATGGGCTAGCCTAGTCGTCCGATGGGCACAGTTTAATCCTAGACTGTGAACGCAGTGGGGAGGGTCTTGTAGATGAACAGCAGTTGGGCTACTGTAGACAACCCGGTAGGGACCCTTCCACTGAGGCTGTAGAGCTGGAGAGGTTAGATCCTTGACCAGCACTGATCGTCTGGCCAAGGTGTCCACATAAGGCCAGGTAGCTGGAGTAAGAGGTTAGCAGTTTGGCAAAGTTTTTGCCTAGTTTTTTGGAGAACTAGAAGATAGTTTTCAAGAGGGCTAGTGTCTGGGAGAAGGTTAGGCCCAAGCAAAAAGCGGTGGCCATAGGAAAGTTCAAAAGGGCTGTATCCTGTGGGTTCCCAGGGGGTGGCACAAATTTGGAGAAAAGCAATAGGTAGAAGGGATGCCCAGTCCTTCTTTAATTGATGGGTGAGTTTGGTAAGATGTGTTTTCAGGAGGCCATTAGCTTTCTCTAATTTTCCTGATGACTGAGGGCAGTAAGGGGCATGGAGGTTCCAATGAATGCTAAGGGCCTGACAGACTGCTTGGGTGATTTGGCTAATGAAAGCAGGGCCATTGTCAGATTATATGGAAGTAGGCAGGCCAAATCAGGGAATGATATCATTTAACAGACAAGAAATAACAGCAGTGGCCTTTTCTGTTTCAGTAGGAAGGGTTTCCATCTACCCGGTAAAGGTATCCAGCCATACAAGATGATATTTGAATTTTCTGACACGAGGCATATGAGTAAAGCCAATTTACCAATCTTGTTGCCTGGGGTAAATCCCCATGCTTGGTGAGTGGAAAGGGAAGGGGTCTTAAAAATCCCTGGGGGTTGGGAGAGTGGCAGAGGAGCACTGAGATGTCATTGTTTTAAGGACGGACTTCCACAAAGGGAAGGAGATATAAGCGTCTAAGAATCAGGCCAAAGGCTTATATCCCACAGGAAAATGGTTATAGAAAGAAGAGAAGGTAGTGTGGGCTTGTGAGGCAGGAAGAAGGAGTTTTCCTTGATCCAAAAACCAACTGCCTTGAATGGGAAGCGACCAGTAGGTTAAGGATTCAGAAGGAGAGTAAGTAGGAGTAATTGATGAAAAAGAAAAATACCGTCTGCTAGGAGGGAAGATTGGTGTGTTTGCTGCCTTTTTAGCTGTTGCATTGGCAAAAGCATTTCCTTGGGCAATGGGATCTAAATCTTTTTGGTGTCTTTTTTTTTTATTGCATTTTAGGTTTGGGGGTACATGTGAAGAACATGCAAGATAGTTGCACAGGTATACACATGGCAGTGTGATTTGCTGCCTTCCTCCCCATCACCTATATCTGGCATTTCTCTCCATGCTCTCTCTCCCCAACTCCCCACCCCCCACTGTCCCTCCCCTATTTCCCCCCAACAGACCTCAGTGTGTAGTGATCCCCTCCCTGTGTCCATGTGTTCTCATTGTTCAACACCCGCCTATGAGTGAGAACATGCGGTGTTTAATTTTCTGTTCTTGTGTCAGTTTGCTGAGAATGATGGTTTCCAGGTTCATCCATGTCCCTACAAAGGACACAAACTCATCATTTTTGATGGCTGCATAGTATTCCATGGTGTATATGTGCCACATTTTCCCTGTCCAGTCTATCATCGATGGGCATTTGGGTTGGTTCCAGGTCTTTGCTATTATAAACAGTGCTGCAATGAACATTCGTGTGCATGTGTCCTTACAGTAGAACGACTTATAATCCTTTGGATATATACCCAGCAATGGGATTGCTGGGTCAAATGGAATTTCTATTTCTAGGTGTCTTTTACAGTGGATGACTCCAGCCTTGGCTGGGAGAAGGGCAGCTTTAAGGAGAGCTTGTATTAAAGAAGCATTGATAATAGAAGATCCCTGTGTAGTGAGAAAGCCACTTTCTGCTCATATGGCAGCACGGTGGTGTAGGATGTGGAAGGTGTATTTAGAGTCAGTATAGACATTTACATGTACTCCCTTAGCAAGAGTAAGAGCACAGGGTAAAGCAATTAGTTCAGCTTGCTGAGACTGGTAGAGGGAGGGAGTGTAGCAGCCTCAATGATAGATGAGTGGGAAATAACCGCATAGCCAGCGTTAGCCGGTGTCAACTGACTGGGCTTTGAAGAACTGCCATCAATAAACCAGGTGTGGTCTGGACCTGGAATGGGAAAGAGAAACATGTGGAAAGGGGGAGGATGCTGTATAGATTAGGGAGATTCAGTCATGGGGTTCGGAGCTTGTGTTTATGTTTGGTATTACATGAGAGGCTGGATTAAAATCGAGGCCCTGTGCAACAGCCACAGTGGGAGTTTCAATAAAGAGTGAATAAAGAAGGTAACAGATATGGGAGATGCAAAGAGGTTACTAAAGCCTGAAGGTTGTAAGAGCTGTAGAGAGTGAGTGAGGCATAGCCTGTGATTTTGAAAGCCTCCAGAAGGAGCAGGGCAGAGGCCGCTGCTGCACGCAGATATGAAGGCCCCGCCTAGGACAGGGAGATTAAGTTGTTTAGAGAGCACGACAACAGGCCACGGACCTGGCTCTTGTGTAAGAACTCCAACTGCACCACCCCGAATTTCAGCAGTGGATAAGGAAAAGGGAAGATGAGTTTGGGAGAGCTAGTGTGGGAGCAGTTTCTGTCTTTAAAGAGTGAAAGGAGGAGTGAGGAAAGGATTTAGAATCTGTGGGATTGGATAAGTTTCCCTTGGTGAGCTTATATAGAAGTTTGGTTAGAATGGCAAAACCTGGTGTCCAAAGGCGAAAGTATCAGCCTACACCTAGGAAAGAGAGGAGCTGCCGTTTGGTAGAGGGAGTTGGGGTGGAGATTAACTGGATATGGTTGATGGGGACAGCATGGGTGTTCTGTTGGAGGATGATGGCCAGATAGGTGACAGATGGAGGAGAAATGTGGGCCTTAGAAGGGGACATGCGATCTCCCTTTAAGATTAGGTGCTGAAGAAGGAGAGTATCGTTGCTGAGAAGCTTCATAAGAGGGGCTGCACCGGAGGACGTCGTCCATGCATTAAATAAGGTGAGAAGTTGAGGGACAGAAAGAGAGCAGGCTGTGATCAAGAGCCTGACTGAAGTAGTGTGAGCTGTCCCTGAAGCCCTGAGGCAGGACAGTGCAGGTGAGTTGTGACTGGTGGGTGTCAGGGTCAGTCCAAGTGAAGGCAAAGTGGGAGGAGGGGTGTCAGAGGATAGTAAAAAAGACACCTTTGAGATTGAATACAGAATAATGGGTAGTGGAGGGAGGAACTGAAAACAAGAGAGTATATGGGTTTGGCACTACAAGATGGAGAGGAAGGACAATTTGACTGATAAGGCGAAGGTCTTGGACCAGCTGGTAAGATTTGTCTGGTGTCTGGACAGGCAGGATAGGAGAGTTGTAAGGAGAGTTAGTAGGCTTTAGGAGACCATGTTGTAATAAATGGGTGATAACAGGTTTTAGTTCTTTTAGAGCTTGTTGGTGAATGGGGTATTGGTGTTGGGCAGGACAGGGGTGATTGGGTTTTAGGGGATATTGACAGGTGCCTGCTCAGTTGCTGAGGATGGAGTAGAGGTGTCCCATACCTGTGGGTCGAGGTGAAGGGACGTGATGGGAGGTTGTGCAGTGGCTTTGGGTCAGGTAAGAAGGCAGCTATGAGATGTGGCTGTAGTTTGGGAATAGTCAGGGGAGCAGATAATTTATTTAAAATATCTCACCCTAATAAGGGAATGGGGCATGTGGGATGACTAGGAAGGAGTGGGTAAAGGAGTGTTGGCCAAGCTGACACCAGAGTTGGGGGTTCTGAGAGGTTTTGAAGTCTGGCTGTAAATTCCCACAACAGTTTAGGGGCTAAGGAAACAGGCCCTTGAAAAGAAGGTAATAAGGTAATGTGGAGTGGGTGGCCCCCAAATCTACAAAGGTGATGGACTTACCCTCCATGGAAGAGTTACCCAAAGCTCAGCATCTGTGATGGTCCAGGGGGTTTCTGAAGCAGTCGGGCAGCATCCATCTTCACTTGCTAAGCTGAGAAGTTCTGGAAAGGAGTTAGCTGGAGAATATTGGGTTTGAACTCCAGGAACCTTGGGAGTGGCCGTAATATGAGCCAGACAGTCCGATTTTCAGTGGAGTTCCCCACAGGCAGGACATGGCTTAGAGGAGGCCTTGGGCTGTGAGCATTCATTAGCCCAGAGTCCAAGCTTTTGGCATTTGAAGCAGGATGGAGCCCCAGGCTGTGGGCACTCCCTGGCCCAGCAGCCAGTTTTTTGGCATTTGAAGCAAGGAGGAGGATGGCTTGATGGAGCACCTGACTGCAGTAGCCTCGGAGCCTGGAAGTTTCTTGTTCCTGAAACAGGGCTGTCTGTCTCACCACGGAGGGAAGCAATTGCAGCTGTGAATTACTTTGCCACTAAGCTGCTTCCTCCCTATTAAACACCTTGAAGGCGAGGTTGATTAATTCCTGTTGTGGAGTTTGAGGGCCTGAGTCTAGTTTTTGGGTTTTTTTCCTAATGTCTGGGGCAGACTGGATAATGAAATATATATTGAGAATAAGGTGACCCTCTACCCCTCTGTGTCTAGCGCTGTGAAGCATCTAAGTTTCTGCCAGGTGGGCTGTAACTGGGCAGGATTTTCATGTTTGTCCTGGGTTGTTTCTTTAAGCTTGTCATAATTAATGGTTTTGTAAGCTGCCTGCTTAAGTCCCTCAACTAAAGAAGAGATCATATAGTCATGCTTGGCAATGTGAGGCAAGCCCACCTGACATTGCCACTGGGGTTCTTCCCTAGGTACCGCCCTGACGCCCTCTTGGAGGGCTGGCTGATGGCATCTGTGGGTGTCAGCATAAGAGTGAACTAGAGTATAAACATTATTTCATTCATCTGGAGAAAGAGTAGAGGTTAGAATGACATTTAAGTCATTCCAGGTTAAACTGTAGGACTGAGTTAGATATTGGAACTCTTGGATATATTTAGTGGAATCTGATGAGAAAGATCCCAAGTGCTGACCAAGTTGGGACAGATCAGATAGAGAAAAAGGAACACGCACCCTGACTATGCCCTGGCTCCAGCCACCTCTTGAAGGGGAAACTGTTGGGTGGGGGAGGAGGAGCTAGTTTTAAGACTGAATTGTGTCCCGGAGCAGGTGTGGGATAAGTGACAGAGGAGGTATGAGGGAGGGGATAGGCAATGGGGAGATTAGGGTTCAGTTAGGCCTGATGAGGAGCAGCCTGAGGGGGAAGGGAAAGGTCAGAAGGGTCTATTGAGTGAAGAATCTGCATTGGCAGTAGGGACAGGGGGCACAGGTGGGAGAGAAAGGAGAATTTAAGAGGGGTCACATTGGGAGCAGAGGCTGGGAAGGGAGCAAAGTGAAAAATGCCTGGACATAGGGGACTTCAGACCATTTGCCCGTTTTACAACAAAAGTTGTCTAGATCCAGCAGGATAGAAAAATCAAAGGTGCCGTTTTCTGGCCATTTAGAGCCATTGTCCAATTTACACTGTGGCCAAGTGGTACTGCGGAGGAAGATAAGATGCTTAAGTTTTAGGTAAGGTGATAGCTGGAGAGGTTTGAAGTTTTTTATAACGGAGGCTATGAGAGAGGAGGGAGGAATGGAGGGAGGGACGCTGCCCATAGTTTAAGAGTGGCGAAGACAAGGAAAGTAAGTGCGCGACCAAGCAGTTTGGCAGGTGTCCCAGACTAAACCTTGGTCTGTACCTGGGGTGAATCAGTCAAAAGGGGCATCCCCTGCGTTGATCCATCACCCTACGAGTGTGAGTGAGTGGCCAGAGCAGATGTCTCCACAATGATCAGTCACTGAAGAAAACGAGTCGAGTGAGTGATCAAAGCAGACATCTCTGCAATGATCAGTCACCGAGGGAAGACTGTCTTCCCAGTTCCGTGCCTTATGTAGGATTTTTTCCGGTCATGAACCTCATAGAAAGTCCTGTCTTTCTTGTCTCTGCTGAAAGGGAGAGGAAAATGAAACTGAAAGGAGAAGGAAGCTGACAGATAGCGAGAAGGGCTAAAGAGAAGAGTTGAGGCAAACTGCTTACCTGATCTAAGGATGGTGAGTGTATTCATAGGCTGGTCTGATAAGCCTGGGTTGTAGGTAGGTCTCTTCACAGAGGGAGCACAAGGAGTAGGGACAGGGGGTTTGGTCTCCCATAGGAGTTCCCCCGTTCCGGGTGTTGGCACCAAATGTCACGCACGTTGCTCACATGAAGAGACTACTAGGTAGGCTTTGTATGAACAACATGGCTGTTTATTCACCGGGTGTGGGCGGGCTGAGTCCAAACAAAGACTAAGTCAAGGGTGGTGGGAGAGGAGTTGATTTTATAGGTTGGGGCAAGTGGTCAGCTAGAGGTGGTAATCTATTTTAGGTAGGGGAAGGGTATCATGGGATGCATGGTCACAAGAGTAGGGGTTATCTATTACAAATAGGCATGATCATAAGGGTGGGGGTAATTGGCTGCAAGCAGAGGGGAGGGTGAGGTAAATTACATAGTTATAGGGGTGGGGGTCTCAAGAAACCCAATGTCCAGGGGTGAAATTCCGCAAGGCTGAGCAGGAACAATGGTTGAAGTTTGTAGGGGGAGAGCAATCAGTTGAGGCAGAAACCAGTTGTTTCACTTCTCTTTGTGGTCATCTGGTTACTTCAGACTTTCTGGCTCCTGGGGACCATCCAGAGGTGTACGTGCGGGTCACCAAGGCTATAACGTCCAGGCTTGGACTTGGAGGTCTGACACCTCCATTACAGTATGTAGTACTGAATGCTTCATATAAGGTGGTTATGCCTGGCACATAGCAGATGCTTACTAGCAATATATCCTATTTAATGCAGTTATTAAGCATGTTTACATCATAATTCACAGTTATATCAGCACTTTTGACAACCAGTTTTACTTGTTTACAAATCTATCTACACTTGCATCCCATTCTACAATAGACTTTTTGATGGGACAAAGAAGTGCTGGGGGTGACTTGTGTGATTTCTGTTTTCCCAGGACCTAGCACCGTGCCTGGCATATAGCAGTACTCAGTATATGTTTGCGGAATGAGTGGGAAAGTTGGTCTGAAGTTCACTCCTTGATTGGCTAGGGCAGGAGGAAAAAAAAAAAAAATACCACTGTAAAATGCCCAAACCCAGGGGCTCAGTATCTTAATTTCTAGAGCGGATATTTTACAAGCAGTAGTCATCCTAGCACCCCAATCTAAGTGCCAGTACAGAGATGAACAAAGCCAACAAGACAGACATAGAAAAACAGTATGGAAAGTCTACAAACAGAATCACAGGCAGGGAAGAGAGATTTCTAACAAGCAGACAGGCATTATTTATTTTGGTGTCATGAGGGGCCAAGAGGATATATGGGACACAGAAAAAGATAAGAGTTTAGAAATAATTCAGGGCAAACTTTATCCTAGTAAGCTACAAGTATGAATTTAGATGGATGACAGGTTAGGTAAAAAAGCCACAGAAATGAAAAGTGAAGGAAAGGCTTGTTCACAGGGGGCAAGAATGGTGACCTGGAACTTGTGAAAAATCTGCATGAAGAGGCATTTTTGGAACGTGTAACTGCAATTCTATACACAAGATCTGTTTTTTGTCATTAAATGCAAGACTAAATAGTCAACCATGTAAGTGATTTTATTGTCAGCTATAACATTCAAATCAGAATATGTAAAAACAATTCTATAAGATAGTATATTTTAATACGATTTCCTATTGAAGGAATATACCTCCCTGAACTTCCCCCACAAACACTGGGCACATATAACAGGTGCTGAACTGTAGCAGCTGTTTTACTCCATCCTGTACGTTAGAGAAACTCATCAAAATAAAGTTTCAATCACTTCACTGTGATTTTCTGAAATTCTTGTTCTCTTATAGCCGAAAATCTTCAGGTCTGAAAGAAAAAAATCAACATATTTCTTTGTGAATCATTATTTCATTTTCTACTGACTGAAGATTATTTTTCCAATTAAAAAATAGCTATTCACCAAGAAATAGCTACAAACACTACATCTAAATTTTTGGTGAAAAACATTAACATCAAATGTTTACGAAGTAGAACAGTTAAGTGAAAATTCCATAGTTTTTTTGAAAGTATAAATATAAGCCACCTTGTGCCTATATAAGAATGTATTCGGTAACTTAATAACTTGAATTCAATTTCTCTGTTCCATTTTTTTTTTTTTTTTTTTTTTTTTAAGACGGAGTTTCACTATTGTTGCCCAGACTGGAGTGCAATGCTGTGATCTCGGCTCACAGCAACCTCTGCCTCCAAGGTTCAAGGCATTCTCCTGCCTCAGCCTCCCGAGTAGCTGGGATTACAGAAATGTGCCTCCATGCCCAGCTAATTTTGCACTTTCTTTTTTTTTTTAGTAGAGATGGGGTTTCTCTATGTTGGTCAGGCTGGTCTCAAACACCCGACTTCAAGTGATCCACCTGCCTCGGTCTCCCAAAGTGCTGCGATTATAGGCGTGAGCCACCGCATCCCCATCTCTGCTCCATTTTAAAATATTTTCATAAAGCCCTTATTGAAAAGATTACTTTAGGAGTTTAAAAATCATACAAAAACATGGATTTACAGTACAAATGCAAATTCTGAAGTGATTTTTTCTATTTATATTATCACATGCAAAATTAATTTTCCTTTTGATCCATATAAAAAATAAATGTATAAACACCAATCCTTTAATAGTTTATTTATAAACATGTTTTTCTTTATGTATGCAATTATAAGATTAACCACGCCTGAGAGGTGCTTTCATTAGCAAAATTTTTAAAATATTCAGAAACATTAAATTATAACAGTAGAGAAAATTAGTTTGTCCCCTTTTTGTTTTTTTAAGTACTGGGGTATATGTGCAGAACGTGCAGGTTTGTTACATAGGCATACATGTGCTGTGGTGGTTTGCCATCACCCTGTCATATACATTAGTTATTTCTACTAATGCTATCCTCCCCAATTCCCCCACACCGTGCTATTCCTCCCCTACCCCCAACTGTGACAGGCTTTGGTGTGTGATGTTCCCGTCCCTGTGTCCATGTGTTCTCATTTTTCAGCACCCACTTATGAGTGAGAACATGCTGTGTTTGGTTTTCTGTTCTTGTGTCAGTTTGCTGAGAATGATGGTTTCCAGCTTCATCCATGTGCCTGCAAAGGACATGAACTTATTCTTTTCTTATGGCTGCATAGCATTCCACGGTGTATGTGTGCCCCATTTTCTTTAGCCAGTCTATCATTGATGGGCATTTGGGTTGGTTCCAAGTCTTTGCTATTGTGAACAGTGCTGCAATAAACATACGTGTGCATGTGTCTTTGTAATAGAATAATTTACAATCCTTTGGGTGTATACCCAGTAATGGGCTTGTTGGGTCAAACGGTATTTCTATTTCTAGATCCTTGAGGAATCACCACACTGTCTTCCACAATGGTTGAACTAATTTACGCTCCCACCAACAGTGTAAACGCGTTTCTATTTCTCCAAATCCTCTACAGCATCTGTTGTCTCCTGATTTTTGAATGATTACCATTCTAACTGGTGTGAGATGGTATCTCAATGTGATTTTGATTTGCATCCCTAATGACCAGTGACTATGAGACTTTTTTCCTATGTTTGTTGGCTGCATAAATGTCTTCTTTTCAGAAGTGTTTGTTCACATCCTTCACCCACCTTTTGATGGGGTTGTTTTTCTCCTGTAAATTTAAGTTATTTGTAGATTCTGGATATTACCTCTTTGTCAAATAGACAGATTGCAAAAATTCTTTCCCATTCTGTTGGTTACCAGTTCATTCTAATGATAGTTTCTTTTGCTGTGCAGAAGCTCTTAAGTTTTATTAGATCCCATTTCTCTATTTCGACTTTTGTTGCCATTGCTTTTAGTGTTTTAGTCATGAAGTCCTTGCCCATGCCTATGTCCTGAATGGTATTGCCTAGGTTTTCTTCAGGGGTGTTTATGGTGTTAGGTCTTATGTTTAAAGCTTTAATCGATCTGGATTTAATTTTTGTATAAGGTGCAAGGAAGGGATCTAGTTTCAACTTTCTGCATATGGCTAGCCAGTTTTCCCAACACTATTTATTAAATAGGGAATCCTTTCCCCATTGCTTGTTTTTGTCTGGTTTGTCAGAGATCAGATGGTTGTAGATGTGTGGCATTATTTCTGAGGCCCCTGTTCTGTTCCATTGGTCTGTATCTCTGTTTTGATACCAGTACCATGCTGTTTTGATTACTGTAGCTTTGTATAGTTTGAAGTCAGGTAGCATGATGCCTCCAGCTTTGTTTTATTGCTTAGCATTGTCTTGGCTATGCGGGCTCTTTTTTGGTTCCATATGAAGTTTACGGTGTTTTTTTCCAATTCCGTGAAGAAAGTCAATGGTAGCTTGATGGGGATACTATTTAATCTATAAATTACGTTGGGCAGTATGGCCATTTTCACGATATTGATTCTTCCTAACCATGAGCATAGAATGTTTTTTTCATCTGTTTGTGTCCTCTCTTATTTCCCTGAGCAGTGGTTTGTAGTTCTCCTTTAAGAAAGAGGTCCTTCACATCCCTTGTTAGTTGTATTCCTAGGTATTTTATTCTCTTTGTAGCAATTGTGAATTGGAGTTGACTCATGAGTTGGCTCTCTGTTTATGTGTTATTGGTGTATAGGAATGCTTGTGATTTCTGCAGACTGATTTTGTATCCTGAGGCTTTGCTGAAGTTGCTTATCATCTTAGGGAGATTTTGGGTTGAGACAATGGGGTCTTCTAAATATACAATCATGTCATCTGCAAACAGAGACAATTTGACTTCCGCTTTTCCAAGTTGAATACCCTTTATTTCTGTTTCTTGCCTGATTGCTCCAGCTAGAACTTCCAATATTATACTGAATAGGAGTGGAGAGGAAGGGCATCCTTGTCTTGTGCCAGTTTTCAAAGGGAATACTTCCAGTTTATGTCCATTCAGTATATTGGCTGTGGGTTTGTCATAAATAGCTCTTATTTTGAGATAGGTTCCATCAATACCTTGTTTATTGAGAGTTTTTTTTTTAGGATAAAGGGCTTATGAATTTTGTCAAGGCCTTCTCTGCATCTATGGAGATAATCATGTGGTTTTTGTCTTCGGTTCTGTTTATGTGATGGATTACGTTTATAGACTTGTTTATGTTGAACCAGCCTTGCATCATCAGGATGAAGCTCACTTCATCATGATGGATAAGCTTTTTGATGTGCTGTTGGATTTGGTTTGTCATTATTTTATTGATGATTTTTACATCAATGTTCATCATGGATATTGGCCTGAAATTTTCTTTTTTAGTTATGTCTCTGCCAGGTTTTGGTATCAGGATGATGTTGGTCTCATAAAATGAGTTAGGGAGGATTCCCTCTTTTTGTATTATTTGGAATACTTTCAGAAGAAATGGTACCAGCTCTTTTTTGTACCTCTGGTAGAATTCAGCTGTGAACCCGTCTGGTCCTGGACTTTTTTTGGTTGGTAGGCTATTAATTGCTGCCTCAACTTCAAACCTTGTTATTGATTTATTCAGGGATTCGACTTCTTCCTTATTCGGTCTTGAGAGGGTGTAAGTGTCCAGGAATTTATCCATTTCTTTTAGATGTACTGGTTTATTTGCATAGAGTTGTTTGCAGTAATCTCTGATGGTAGTTTGTATTTCTGTGGGATCAGCGGTGATATTCTCTTTATCGTTTTTTATTGCATTTGATTCTTCTCTCTTTTCTTCTTTATTAATCTGGCTAGCAGTCTATTTATTCTGTTGATCTTTCAAAAAAAGTTCCTGGATTTACTGATGTTTTGAAGAGCTTTTTGTGTCTCTATTTCCTTTAGTTCTGCTCTGATCTTAGTTATTTCTTGTCTTCTGCTAGCTTTTGAATGTGTTTGATCTTGCTCCTCTAGTTCTTTAATCATGATGTTAAGGTGATGATTTTAGATCTTTCCTCACTTCTCATGTGGGCGTTTAGTGCTATAGAATTCCCTCTAGACATTGCTTTAAATGTATCCCAGAGATTCTGGTATGTTGTGTCTTCATTCTCATTGTTTCAAATAACATCTTTATTTCTGCCTTCATTTCATTATTTATCTGGTAGTCATTCAGGAGCAGGTTGTTCAGTTTCCATGTAGTTATGCAGTTTGAGTGAGTTTTTTAAATTCTGAGTTCTAATTTGATTGCACTGTGATCTGAGAGACTGTTATGATTTCCGTTCTTTTGCATTTGCTGAGGGGTGTTTTACTTCCAATTATGTGGTCAGTTTTAGAATATGCACAATGTGGTGCTGAGAAGAATGTATATTCTCTGGATTTGGGGTGGAGAGTTCTGTAGATGTCTATTAGGTCCACTTGGTCTAGATCTGAGTTCAAGTCCTGGATATCCTTGTTAATTTTCTATCTCGTTGATCTGTCTAATATTGACAATGGGGTGTTAAAGTCCCCCACTGTTATTGTTTGGAGTCTCAGTCTTTTTGTAGGTCATTAAGAACCTGCTTTATGTATCTGGGTGCTCCTCTATTGGCTGCATATATATTTAGGATAGTTAGCTCTTCTTGTTTCATTGATCCTTTTACCATTATGTGATGCCATTCTTTGTCTCTTTTGATCTTTGTTGGTTTCAAGTCTGTTTTATCAAAGACTAGGATTGCAACTCCTGCTTTTTTTGCTCTCCATTAGCCTGGTCAATCTTCCTCCATCCCTTTATTTTGAGCCTATGTGTGTCTTTGCATGTGAGATGGGTTTCCCTAATATAGCACACCTATGGGTCTTGACTCTATCCAATTTGCCAGTCTGTGTCTTTTGATTGGGGCATTTAGCTCATTTAAAGTTAATATTGTTATGTGTGAATTTGATGCTACCATTTTGAAGCTAGCTGGATGTTTTGCCCATTAGTTGATACAGTTTCTTCATGGTGTCAATGATCTTTACAATGTGTTATATTTTTGCAGTGGCTAGTACTGGTTGTTTCTTTCCATGTTTAGTGCTTCCTTCAGGAGCTCTTGTAAGGCAGGCCTGGTGGTGACAAAATATCTCAGCAATTGCCTGTCCGTAAAGGATTTTATTTCTCCTTCACTTAGAAAGCTTAGTTTGGCTGGGTATAAAATTTTGGGTTGAAAATTCTTTTCTTTAAGGGTGCTGAATATAGGCCCCCACTCTCTTCTGGCTTGTAGCATTTCTGCCGAGAGATCTGCTGTGAGTCTGATGGGCTTCCCTTAGCACTTTTTCCTTCATTTCAATCCTGGTGAATCTGACCATTATGTGCCTTGGGGTTGCTTCTCTTGAGGAGTATCTTTGTGGTGTTCTCTGTATTTCCTGAATATGAATGTTGACCTGCCTTACTAGGTTTGGGACGTTCTCCTGGCTAATAACCTAAAGACTGATTTTCAACTTGGTTTCATTCTCCCCATTGCTTTCAGGTATACCAATCAAATGTAGATTTGCTCTTTTCACATAATCCCATATTTCTTGGAGGCTTTGTTCATTTCTTCTCTTTTTTCTCTAAATTTTGCCTTCTTGCTTTATTTCATTGAGTTGATCTTCAATATCTGATATACTTTCTTACTTGATCGATTCAAGCTATTGAAACTTGTGTATGCTTCAAGAAGTTCTTGTGCTATGTTTTTCAGCTCCATCAAGTTGTTTATGTTCTTCTCTAAGCCGGTTATTCTAGTAAGCATTTCGTCTAATCTTTTTTCAAGGTTCCTAGTTTCTTTGCATTGGGTTAGAACATAGTCCTTTAGCTCAGAGAAGTTTGTTATTGCCCACCTTATGAAGCCTGCTTCTGTCAATTCGTCAAACTCATTCTCCCTCCAGTTTTGTTCCCTTGCTGGTGAGGAGCTGTGATTCTTTGGAGGATAAGGCATTCTGGGTTTTGGTGTTTTCAGCCTTTTTGCACTGGTTTCCTCCTACCTTCTTGGATTTATCTACCTTTTGTCTCTGATTTTGGTGACCTTCAGATGGGATTTCTGAGTGGACATCCTTTCTCTGTTGATGTTGAAGCTATTTTTTTTCCTGTTTGTTAGTTTTTCTTACAGTCAGGCCACTCTGCTGCAGGTCTGCTGGAGTTTGCTGGAGGTCTACTCCAGACCCTGCTTGCCTGGGAATCACCTGTTGGGGCTGCAGAACAGCAAAGATTGCTGCCTGTTCCATTCTCTGGTAGCTTTGTCCCAGAAGGTTAACTGCCAGATGTCAGCCAGAGCTCTCTTGTATGATGTGTCTCCCAGTCAGGATACACGGGGGTCAGGGAGCCACTTGAGAAGGCAGTCTGTCCCTTATCGGAGCTTGAGTGCTGTGCTGGGAGATCCTTTGCTCCCTTTAGAGCTGCTGGCCAGGGACATTTAATTCTGCTGAAGTGGAACCCACAACCGTCCCTTTTCCCAGGTGCTGTGCTCCAGGAAGGTGAGGGCTTTATTTTTAAGTCCTTGATGGGCTGCTGCCTTTTTTCAGAGATGTCCTTCCCAGCAAGAAGGGAGTTTAGTGACACAGTCTGCCTACAGAGGCCTTGCTGAGCTGCCGTGGTCTCCGCCCAGTTACTATGTCATCTTCCCAGTGTCTTTGTTTATATAGGCAAAGTTAAAATCACCTACCCAAGCCTCAGCAATGGCGGATGCCCCTCTCCCCACTGAGCTTGGCCATCCCAGGTTGAGCTCAGACTGCTGTGCTGACTGAGAGAATTTCAAGCCAGTGGATCTTGGCTTGCTGGTCTTCATGGGGTTGGGACCCACCCAACCAAATCACTTGGCTCCCTGGCTTCAACCCCTTTTATCAGGGGAATGAGCGGTTTTGTTTCACTGGCGTTCCAAGCACCACTGGGGTATAAGAAAAAAAAAAAAAAACTGCTGCGGCTAAAATGCCCATGCAGTTTTGTGCTGGAAATCTGGTTCATTAGTGTTGTAGGCACCAGAGGGAATCTCCTGGTCTGCGAGTTGTGAAGATGGTGGAAAAAGCACAGTATCTGAGCCAGAGTATCAGGAAAAGTCCCTAAACACTTCCCTTGGCTAGGAGGAGGAGTTCTAGGTGCTTCCTGGGTGAGGCGACACCCCACCCTGCTTCAGCAATGCCCCACCCTGCGTCGGCTTGCCCTCCTTGGGCTGCATCCACTGTCTTAACCAGTCCCAATGAGATGAACCTGGTAGCTCAGTTGGAAATGCGGAGATCACTCGCCTTCTGTATCACTCTTGCTGGGAACTGCGGACTGGGGCTGTTCCTACTCAGCCCTCTTGGCGGAAAAATCTGTCCCCTTATCTTTTCAAGACTATATTTGCAGGCATTGGGCTTCTATATAAAATTTTCTGAAGGATGTTAGTAACAAACTAAATAGATATTTTGGCCAATATGGCTGGTTAGAAGCAGCTGTGGTCTGCAGCTCTCCCACAGGAATGAAAATGGTGAGTGAATTCAGCACCTTTAACTGAAATATCTAGATTCTCACATTGGGACTGACTAGATGGACAACTCAACCCATGGAGAACTAAGGAGAGCAGGATGGAGTCACTGCTCACCTGGGAGTGGCACGAGGCCAAAGAAACCCCCACTCCCAGCCAAGGGAAGCAGTGAGTGATTGTGCGGCCCCACCTGGAAAACCACATTTCTTCCACGGATCTTTGCAGCCTGTGGATCAGGAGATCTCCTTTGAGCCCACACCACCAGGGCCTTGGGTCCAATACATAGAGCTGTGCAGAGTCTTGGCAGAGCAATTGCTTAGGCTCACACAGAGACCAGGAGTTTTACAGACTCCAACCCCAGGAACCTCAACAAGGCAGGAGATCCATCCATAAATTCACCTAGGAAGTGGGCTGAATCCAGGGAGCCAAGCAGTGTTGTTCTGTGGTCCCCACTTCCATGGTACCTCATAGAGTTAAGACTCACTGGATTGGAAATCCAGCCAACCAGTGCAACAGGCTGGAGACTGCCTGAGATAAACAAGTTCCTGGCAGGAGGGGTGGCTATCATTTCTGTGGTTAGGTCCACTCAGCCATTCTAGCCTGCCAGCTCCACAGAGTCACTTGACAAGGAGGAGTCCCTGACAATGCAACACAGCTGCTGTGCCAGATCATGGCCACATTGCTTCTTTAAGTGGGACCCTAATCCATCCCTCCTCACTGGGTGGGGCCTCCTTGTAGGAATTTCAACAACGCTAGCCAGGGTTATATGAACAGGACTCTGATCTCTCCCTGGGATGGAGCCCTGGGGGAGAGGTGGCCCCTGCTTCTGCAGTTTATTTGACACAGCCATTCCAGCTTGCCAGCTCCAGGGAGTCCAGGCAGTCTGGACCAAGAGGAGTCCACCACAATGCAGCATGGCTGCTGTGCCAGATTGTGGACAGATTTTTCTTTAAGTGGGACCCTGATCCTTCCTTCCTCACCAGTTAGTGCCAGTGAGCATCAGCAACTCCAGGAATTTCAGCAACTCCAGCCAGGGTTATAGGTAGATCTCTGATCCCTCCCAGGGATAAAGCCCCCAGCGGGAGGGGTGGCCAACATCTAAGCAGTTCAGTAAACTCAGCCTTTCCAGCCTGTTGGCTCTGGACAGTCCGAGCAGTCTTAATGAGGAAGGGCGCCCCACAACACAGCACACCTGCTCTACCAAAAAGCAGCCAGACTGCTGTAAGCAGGTCCCTGATCCTGTCCCTCCTGACTGGGTGAGACCTCCCAACAGGGGTCTCTAGACACCTCCTACATGAGTGTCTGGGCTGGAAACATGCCAGTACCCCTCTAGGATAGACTCCCAAAAGAAGGAGCAGGCTACCTTTGCTGTTTTGCAGGCTTAACTGGTGATACCTCAAGGTAAGGTAAAAAACAAAACACCTAGGGTCTGGAGCAATCCCCCAGAAAACTGCAACAGTCCTACAGAAGAATGGTTTGACTGTTAAAAGGAAAACAAACAGAAAGTAACAACAAAAACATCAGCAAAAAGATCCCATAAAAAACCCACTGAAAGGTAAGCAACCTCAGAAGTTGAAGGTAGATAAGCCCACAAAGATGAGAAAGAATCAGTGCAAAAACCCTGAAAACTCAAAAAGCCAAAGTACTGCTTCTCCTCCAAATGACTATAACAACGCAAAACCTCCGAAAACTCAAAAAGCCAGAGTGCTTCTTCTCCCCTAAATGACCGCGACACCTCTCCAGCAAGGTCATAGAACTGAGCTGAAGCTGAGATGGCTGAACTGACAGAAGTAGGCTTCAGAAGGTAAGGAATAATGAATTTTACTGTGCTAAAGGGGCGTGTTGTAATCCAATGCAAAGAAGCTAAGAATCATGATAAAACAATACAGGAGCCAACAGCCAGAATAGCCAGTTTAGAGAGAAGCATTACTAACCTGATGAAGCTAAAAAATACAACATGAGAAATTCATAATGCAATCACAAGTATCAATAGCAGAATAGACCAAGTGGAGGAAAGAATCTCAGAACTTGAAGACTATCTTTCTGAAATAATGCAGGCAGACTATAAAAAAAAAAAAAAATGAAGAGGAATTGACAAAACCTCCAAGAAATATGGGACTATGATGGGACTATGTAAAAAGACCAAACCTATGACTAATTGGGGTACCTGAAAGAGATAGGGAGAACAGAAGCAAATTGTAAAACATACTTCAAGATATCATCTAGGAGAACTTCACCAACCTAGCAAGGCAGCCCAAAACTCAAATTCAGGAAATCCAGAGAACCCCAGTGAGGTACTCCATGAGAAGAACAACCGCAAGAATGTAATCTTCAGATTCTCCAAGGTTAAAATAAAAGAAAAAATGTTAAGGACAGCCAGGGAGAAAGGCCAGGTCACCTACAAAGAGAAACCAATATGACTAACAGTAGATCTCTCAGTAGATATCCTACCAGCCAGAAGAGACTGGGGGCCAATATTCAACATTCTTAAAGAAAAGAAATTCCAATCCAGAATTTCATATCTGGCCAAACTAAGCTTCACAAGTGAATAAGAAATAAGATCTTTCACAGAGAAACAAATGCTGAGGGAATTTGTCACCACCAGGCCTCCCTTGCAAGAGCTCCTGAAGGAAGCACTACATATGGAAAGGAACAACCATTACCAGCCACTACAAAAACACACTGAAGTACACAGACCAGTGACGCTATGAAGCAACCACATAAAACAAGTCTGCAAAATAACAAGCTAGCATCATGACAGGATCAAATTCACACATAACATTATTAACCTTAAATGTAAATAAGCTAAATGCTCCAATTAGACATAGAATGGCAAACTGGATAACAAGTCAAAACCCATTGGTATGCTGTCTTCAAAGAGACCCATCTCACATATAAAAACAAACATAGGCTAGAAATAAAGGGATGGAGGAACATTTACCAAGCAAATGGAAAATAGAAAAAAGCAGGGGTAATAATCTTAGTTTCTTACAAAACAGACTTTAAACCAACAAAGATCAAAAAAGACAAAAGGGCATTACATAATGGTAAAGAGTTCAATTCAACAAGAAGAATTAACTATCCTAAATATATATGCATCTAATACTGGAGCCCCCAGATTCATAAAGCAAGTTCTTAGTACCTACAAAGAGACTTAGGATTGCCACATGATTTTATGGGAAACTTTAATGCCCCACTGACAATATCAGATCATCAGGACAGAAAATTAACAAAGATATTCAGGACTTGAACTCAGCTCCGTATCAAACAGACCTGTTAAGATATCTACAGAACTCTGCATCCCAAAACAACAGAACATACATTCTTTTCATTGCCACATGGCATTTTAGTTTAAAACTGATCACAGAATCTGAGGTAAAACACTTTGCAGCAAATGCAAGAGAACTGAAATCATAACAGTCTCTCAGATCACAGTACAATCAAATTAGAACTCAAGGCTATGAAATTCACTCAAAACCATACAACTACATGGAAACTGAACAATCTGCTCCTGAATGACTCCTGGGTAAATAATGAAATTAAGGCAGAAATCAAGGAGTGCTTTAAACTAATGAGAACAAAGAGAGTTTCACAGCAAGCTCAGCTGGACCCAGGATGGTCCAGTTCTGTGGGGGGAAGGGCACCCGCCACTACCAAGGCAGTCCGCCATTAACGAGGCAGTCCGCCATTACTGAGGCAGACCGTCATTACCAAGGCAGTTCTAACTATACCTCTAGAAACAAAACCATAAGGAAGTTCACACAGCAGCTGGACAGAGCCCATGGCTGCTTAGCAACACATCTGCTGGCAGACTGTAGTCACTAGGCTACCTCCTTGCTGGGCAGGACATGTCTGAAAAAAGGCAGCAGCATGTCAGGAACTTATAATAAAGCCCCACCTTCCCAGGACAGAGCACCTGGGATAAAGGCGGTTATGAGTTCTGCTGCAGCAGACTTAAACGTCCCTACCCAGCAGTTCTGAACGAAACAATGGAGCTCACAGCTCAGCATATGAGCTCCAATAAGCTGTCTCTTCAAGCAGCTCCCTGACCCCCATATATCCAAAGAGACACCTCATAAAGGAGAGCTCAGGCTGACATCTGGTAAGTATCCTTCCGGGACGAAGATAACAGAAGAAGAGACTGGCAGAAACCCTTAGTGTTCTGCAGCCGTTGCACATGATCCCGAGGCAAGCAGGGTCTGGAGTGGACCTCCAGCAGTCCTACAGCAGAGGAGCCTGACGGCTAGAAGGGAAACTAAAAAACAGAAAGAAATACCTTCAACATCAACAAAAAGGATATCCACTCAGAGAACCTATCCAAAAGTCATCAACTACAAAGACCACAGGTAGATAAATCCACAAAGATGGGAAGAAACCAGTGCAAAAAGGATGAAAACACCCAAAACCAGAACACCTCTCCTCCTCCAAGGGATCATAACTCCTTAACAGCAAGGGAACAAAGCTGGATCGAGAATGAGTCCGATGAACTGACAGAAACAGGCTTCAGAAGGTGGGTAATAACAAACTTCTCTGAGCTAAAAGAGAAGTTTCTTTGCATGTTCTAACCCAATGCAAAGAAACTAAGAACGCTGAAAAAATGTTTGATGAAATGCTAACAAGAATAAACAGCTTAGAGAAGAATACAAATGACCTGATGAAGCTGAAAAACACAACACCAGAGCTTCGTAAGCATACACAAGTTTCAATAGCTGAATTGGCCAAGCAGAAGAAAGGATATCAGAGATTGAAGATCAACTCAATGAAATAAAATAAGAAGGCAATATCAGAGGAAAAGGAGTGAAAAGAAATGAACAAAGCCTCCAAGAAACATGAGATTATGTGAAAAGACCTAATCTACATTTGATAGGTGTACCTGAATGTGATGGAGCGAATGAATCCAAGCTGGTAAATACTTTTCAGGATATCATCCAGGAAAACTTCCCCAACCTAACAAAGCACACCAATAGCTAAGTCCAGGAAATACAGAGAACACCACAAAGATATTCCTCAGGAAGAGCATCCCCAAGGCACATAATTGTCAGATTCACCAGGATTGAAATGAAGAAAAAAATGCTAAGGACAGCCAGAGAGAAAGGTCAGATTACCCACAAAAGGGAGCCCACCAGACTCACAGCTGATCTCTTGGCAGAAATGCTATAAACGAGAAGAGAGTGGGGGCCAATATGCAACATCCTTAAAGAAAAGAACTTTCAGTCTAGAACTTTATATCCAGCCAAACTAAGTTTCATAAGCGAAGGAGAAATAAAATCCTTTATAAACAAGCAATTGCTGAGATATTTTGTCACCACCAGGCCTGCCTTACAAGAGCTCCTGAAAGAAGCACAAAACATAGAAAAGAACAACCAGTAGCAGTCACTCCAAAAACGTACCAAATGGTAAAGAGCATTGACACAATGAAGAAACTGCATCAACTAATGGGCAAAACAACTGGCTAGCATCAAAATGGTAGGATCAAATTCACACAAAACAATATTAACCTTAAATGTAAATAGGCTAAATGCCCCAATCAAAAGACACAGACTGGCAAATTGGATAAAAAGTTAAAACCCATCTCACATGTAGGGACACACACATAGGCTCAAAATAAAGGGATGGATAAAGATTTACCAAGCAAATGGAGAGCAAAAAAAGGCAGGAGTGGCAATCCTAGTCTTGGATAAAATAGACTTTAAACCAACAAAGATCAAAGAGACAAGAGCATTACATAATGGCAAAAGGATCAATGCAACAAGAAGAGCTAATGATACTAAATATATACGCACCCAATACGAAACACCCAGATATACGAAGCAAGTTCTTAATGACGTACAAAGAGACTTAGACTCCCAAACAATGATAGTGAGAGACTTTGGCATGCCACTGACAGATCAATGAGACAGAAAATTAACAAGGATATCTAGGACTTGAACTCAGATCTGGACCAAGCAAATCGAATAGACATCTACAGAATTCTCCAGGAATTCTGAGGAAGTAAATCACTCCTCAGCAAATGCAAAAGAATAGAAATCATAACAAACAGTCTCTCAGACCACAGTGCAATCAAATTAGAACTCAGAATTAAGAAACTAACTCAGAACCACACAACTTCATGGAAACTGAACAACTGGCTCTTGAATGTTGACTGGATAAACAATGTAATGAAGGCAGAAATAAAGATGTTCTTCGAAACCAATGAGAACAAAGACACAATGTAACACAGTCTCTGGGACACATTTAAAGCAGTGTCTAGGGGAAAATTTATAGCAATAAGTGACCACAAGAAGCAAGGAAAGATCTAAAATCGGCACCCTATCACCAAAATTGAAAGAGTTAGAGGAGCAAGATCAAAAAAAACCTCAAATGCTAGCAGAAGACAAGAAATAACTAAGATCAGAGCAGAACTAAGGAGATAGAGACACACAAAAAAAAAACCCTTGAAAAAAATCAATAAATTCAGGAGCTGGTTTTTTGAAAAGATCAACAAAATAAACTGCTAGCCAGAATAATTAAAAAAGAGAGAGAGAGAAGAATCAAATAGATGCAATAAAAAACAAAAAAGGGGATATCACTACCAATTCCACAGAAATACAAACTACCGTCAGAGATTACTACAAACGACTCTATGCACATAAACCAGTAAGCCTTGAAGAAATGGATAAATTCCTGGACACGTGCATCCTCCCAAGCCTAAACCAGGAAGAAGTTGAAACCCTGAATAGACTGATAACAAGGGCTGAAGTTGAGGTAGCAATTAATAGCCTATCAACCAAAAAAAGCCCAGGTCCAGATGTGTTATTCTACCAGACGTACAAAGAGGAGCTGGTACTACTCCTTCTGAAACTATTCCAAACAATACAAAAAGAGGGAATCCTTCCCAAATCATTTTATGAGACCAACATCATCCTGATACCAAAACCTGGCAGAGACTCAAGAAAAGAAAACTTCAGGCCACTATCCATGATGAACATAGATGGAAAAATCTTCAATAAAATACTGGCAAACCGACTGCAACTGCACATCAAAAAGCTTATCCAACACAATCAAGTAGGCTTCATCCCAGGGATGCAAGGCTGATTCAATATACACAAGTATATAAACATAATCCACCACATAAACAGAACCAAAGATAAAACCCACATGATTATCTCAATAGATGCAGAGAAGGCCTTTGACAAAATTCAACAGCCCTCTTTGCTAAAATTTCTCAATAAACTAGGTATCAACAGAACGTATCTCAAAATAATAAAAGCTATTTAAGACAAACCCACAGCCAGTATCACACTGAATGGGTAAACACTGGAAGCATTCCCTTTGAAATCTGGCATTAGACAAGGATTCCCTCTCTCACCACTCCTATTTAATATAGTATTGGAAGCTGTAGCTAGAGCAATCAGGCAAGAAAAAGAAATAAAGGTTATTCAATTAGGAAAGAAGGAAGTCAAACTGTCTCTATTTGCAGACAACATGACTGTATATTTATAAAACCCAATCATCTCAGCCCAAAAATCTGCTTAAACTGATAAGGAACTTCAGCGAAGTCTCAGGATACAAAATCAGTGTGCAGAAATCACAAGCACTCCTATACACCAATAACAGACTTAAAGAGAGCCAAATCAAGAATGAACTACAATTCACAAATGCTACAAAGACAATAAAATACCTAGGACTACAACTAACAAAGGATGTAAAGGAGAACTACAAACTACTGCTCAAGGAAATAAGAGAGGACACAAACAGATGGAGAAACATTCCATGCTCATGGTTAAAAAGAATCAATATTGTGAAAATGGCCATACTGCCCAAAGTAATTTATAGATTCAATGCTATCCCCATTAAGCTACCTATGACTCTCTTCACACAACTGGAAAAAAACCACCTTAAACTTCATATGAAACCAAAAGAGAGCCTGCATAGCCAAGACAATTCTAAGCAAAAATAACAAAGCTGGAGGCATCACGCTACCTGACTTCAAACTATACTACAAGGCTACAGTAATCAAAACAGCATGGTACTGGTACCAAAACAGAGATATAGACCAATGGAACAGAACAGAGGCCTTGGAGGCAACACTACACATCTACAACCATCTGACCTTTGACAAACCTCACAAAAACAAGCAATGGGGAAGGGATTCCTTGTTTAATAAATGGTGCTGGGAAAACTGGCTAACCACATGCAGAAAGCAACTGGATCCGTTTTTGACACCTTACACTTTTTTTTGACATCTTACACTAAAATTAACTCCAGGTGGATTAAGGACTTAAACATAAGACCTAACATCATAAAAACCCTAGAAGGAAACCTAGTCAAAACCATTCAGGACATAGGCATAGGCAAGGACTTCACGACTAAAACACCAAAAGGATTGGCAACAAAAGCCAAAATAGACAGATGGGATCTAATTAAACCCCAGAGCTTCTGCACAACAAAAGAAACAATGATTAGAGTGAACTGGCAACCAACAGAATAGGAAAAAATTTTTGCAATTTTTTCTACCGATCTACCCATCTGACACCGATCTACCCATCTGATAAAGGGCTAATAACCAGAATCCACAAAGAACTAAAACAGATTTACAAGAAAAAAACAAACCCATCCAAAGTGGGAGAAGGATACGAACAGTCAACTTCTCAAAAGAAGACATTTATGAGGCCAACAAACGAAAAAATGCCATCACTGTTCATTAGAGAAATGCAAATCAAAACCACATTGAAATATCATCTCACACCACTTAGAATGGTGATCATTAAAAAATCTGGAGACAACAGATGCTGGAGAGGATATGGAGAAACAGGAACACTTTTACACTGTTGGTGGGAGTGTACATTAGTTCAACCATTGTAGAAGACAGTGTGGCGATTCCTCAAGGACCTAGAAATAGAAATTCCATTTGACCCAGCAATCCTATTACTGGGTATATATCCAAAGGATTATAAATCATTCTAGTATAAAGACACATGCACACGTATGTTCAGTGCAGCCCTCTTTACAATAGCAAAGACCTGGAACCAACCCAAATGCCTATCGATGACAGACTGGACAAGGAAAATGTGGCACATATACACCATGGAATACTATGCAGCCATAAAAAAACAAAGAGTTCATGTCCTTTGTAGCGATATGGATGAATCTGGAAACCATCATTCTCGGCAAACTGACACTAGAACAGAAAATCAAACACCACATGTTCTCACTCATAGGTGGGTGTTGAACAATGAGAACACATGGACACAGGGAGGGGAGCATCACAAACTGGGGTCTGTTGTTGGGGGAATAGGGGAATGATAGTGTGGGGTAGGGAGGTTGGGGAGGGATAACATGGGGGGAAATGCCAGATATAGGTGACGAGGGGATAGAGGCAACAAATCATATTGCCATGTAGGAATCCACGCAACAATCTGAATGTTCTGCACATGTACCCCAGAACCTAAAGTGCAATAAAATATAAACATAAAGACAACATTCATGCAGCCAACAAACATATGAAAAACACTTCAGCATCACTGATCATTAGAGAAATGCAAATCAAAACCACAATTGAGGTACCATCCTCATGCCAGTCAGAATCAAAATCATTAAAAAGTCCAGAAACAACAGGTGCTGGGAGAAAAAGAAACACTTTTGCATTGTTGGTTGGAGGGTAAATTAGTTCAACCATTGAGGAGGACAGTGTGGCAATTCCTGAAACATCTAGAGACAGAAATATTATTTGATCCAGCAATTCCATTATATACTCAAAGGAATATAAATCATTCTATCATAAAGACAAATGCATGTGGCAGCAATATTCACAATAGCAAAGACATGGAAACAACCAAAATCCCCAGACTGGATCAAAAGAATGTGACACATATACACCACAGAATACTATGCAGCCATAAAAAGAAATGAAATCATGTCCTTTACAGGAACATGGATGGAAGCCATTATCCTCAGTAAACTAATGCAGGAACAAAAAACCAAACACCACATGTTCTCACTTATAAGTGGGACCTGAAAGATGAGAACACATGGACACATGGAGGGTGGGGGAACAACGCACTCTGGGGCCTGTTGGGAAGAGTTGGGGAAGGGAGAGTATCGAATAGCTAATGGATGCTGGAGATGGGTTGATCTGTGCAGCAAACCAACATGGCACACGTTTACCTATGTAACAAACCTGTACAACCTGTGTATGCATCCCGGAACTTAAAATAAATGTTAAAGAAAATAAACAGACATTTTGAAAACAGGTGTAAAAATATGTAATAGTTTGAGTTCCTTTAAAAAGTAGATGAACTTTGTTTGCCCAGAAACAACTTAATCTATTAGTCCCTTTCTACATTTAAATTTATAAATGTTTTCTAAAACTAAAGACTCACAGGTACCACATAGCCTACCTAAGAAGACTGACAGTCTACTAGCTGAGTAAAAGAACTCTACCAGAATTTTAAATTGTTTATTATTAAACTTTGAGCAACACAGGCACTGATCTGGGAAACTAGCCACGTATGTTTTCATATCAGCCATCTATAACAATAAAAAGAGAAAATGCAGAATTTTGCCACTTTGTTTCTGAAATCTCTATCCAAATATAAAAACTACATCCAAAGTCTGGGAAATGACAATCTGATATGACAGCTACACGCAGCTCCAGAGTATACTTTTTTCGCCTTTGGTATGTGACTCAATATGCTCAAAGCAGTTCTTAGTAAAGAGATACCAGTACATTTTAAGAAACAATTTATTATCCCATCCAGCTGGTTCATATAATTACAAAGGGCGTGGTAGTAATGCAATTGGAAAGAAATCTAAGTTAATATCACACAAGAAGTCTGCGACTCCACTCAATAAAATTAAATGTGTTTGGTCACAGTCACCAGTTGTTTCCACACAAAAGGTTAATTAATTTAATTGAAATGAAATGATAATACCACCTTTCAGTGGAATTTATAAGTAAACTTGAAGGGTATAAGCCACCAAACAAAGGAATGCAGACACTGACCTTAAGGTAATAGAGGGCTAATGAAACCCAAATTTGTTTCAAGAGTTTTTTGCAGGAAGTATAAAAATAAGGGCCCTGTCAAAACTATTAGCAGTGATGAGAGAAAAGAGAGGTCAAGTTCAGAATTTTGGAAACAAAAGAGTAACAGGTTGGGTTTGGAGGTGGATGGAATGGGAGAGAGAAGAGGAAAGGAGCCAGGGAGATGACATTCAGAGATGACTAATTTTCAGATTGAAGAATGAAGCTATGCCATTTTTCAGGATAGGGAATACAGGGTTGATTCTGAATATGATAAAACCTGGACATGGCAGATAGGTAGAAATTCGAATTTGGCACTTAGGAAACTTGAGGCAAGAGGGAACAAATTGGAACATCTGTAACACAGATATCTGCTTTTCTATGCCACTTCTCCATGTTACGTGGCCCCACTTAAAAATCTTCAATGACCCTCTCTTGCATTCTCAAAGTTCAAATACTCCAGAATTAAACATATACGCCTCCACTACATGGCCCCAGTTAACCTTCCTGAGTCATTCTTTCTACATTCTATTTTCTATATCCTGGTCCCTCGACACTGCTTGCCCAGATAAATACTTTCACACTGCTGAACTGGGATACCTGAAATTTCCTCTTTCACTTACCTTTTCTCTGCCTGGCAACCATGACAAATCTTTCAAAATCCACCTCAAAGGTTACATTTTCTGTCAAGCTCTTCACAACAATTCCTTTCTAACATAGACTGGGCTCCTTTCTCTAGGATTGCCAAAGAACTTAATGCATACTTCTACTACAAATGTTTCTCTAATCGTACTGGCTCGTCCTTGTAAATAACACATGAGTGCTTAGTAGGTGCCACAAAGTATAACAAAGACTTCACATGAATTATTTTATCCTCATAACTACTTTGTAAGAAAGATATTTTACAGTGACAAAACTTAGGCTCAGAGTAGCTCAGTAAGGATATACAGCTGGAGGTACTTGGCAGGGATCTGAGTGTAAACAATTTGACTCCAGTGCTTGCAAGCACTATTTTATTCTCTATAATGCCTCTTAGGCTGCCAGTCCTTTGAAGGCAGGGTCCTGATATGATTATCTTATAATGCCAGCGGCCAGAACAATGCCTGATACATAGTGGATGCCTGGTGTATCTGTGACATGAGCACAGTACAGAGTACAGCGACCACCTTGGAAATGCCACTTCATTTGCAAATTCATCTTTAAATAATTGGGATATTTTACAGATGTTTAATTTGCTTCCAAAGGGGGGAAAACAGTGCCATAGCCAAAGACTAGATATTTAAGAGTGGCATAGCTGGAAACATAAACTTATACAGGAGACAATTAATGATACACAGTTTTCAGGAGGTTTCCCTGTGGGGAAGACAGAGAAGTAAAATAAGGTTTTACTTCTCTCTGTCTCAAACACAAATGAAAACAAGCATACAAACAATTCTTTTGTATTGCTTATTCCTTTCCACTAAAAGAAAGAAATTCAAGGTAATATAAGAAAAGGAGAGGAAAGGGCTATTTATGTCTGTGCTTCTCAAACTTGAGCAGGCATACAAGTTGCCTGGATTCTCACGAGAATGCAGCTTCTGATTTCACTTCGTCTGTGGAGGGGCTCACGATTCGGCAATCTTAACAAGCTCCCACTAGATGCATTGCTGGTTATAGACCACATTCTAATTAGCCTGGGTTCCCCTCAGACTGAAGACAGAGCTATTTATAAGACAGAGGAGCACTCTAGTAATAGATTCTTAACACTATCTAACGGAAGGTAACACGCATACTTCCTCCTAGGCTAGAGATGGCTCCATTTGATACACAGTATCCTTCCTGGTTCTCTTCTCCCAAATTGTAGTTCAAGTAGCTTTAGTACTTGGCAAATATATTTAGGTTCTTTAAAAGTTGGTAACCTATATATGGTAACATTATGCAAACTAGAATTGAATTCTCCGATTACGTTGCTTACATATTTTTCTTATTTTGTGCTGAGATTACCTAATCTCCTCACTAGATTAAATAGTTTTTAAAAACAAGAAATGTGGCAACTAGCACATTGGTTTTCATACCAGTAGATGCCTAAATATTTGAAACTTAAATGAAATAGCTTAATCTTTTAAAAGGCGGATGATAGGTGAGTGTATATTCTACATTAACCCTACTTCTTTGTCACTGTTTCATTAGAAATAACAAATTATGTAGTTTTAAAATTAACAATCAATATTAATTTTACATAAGGTTAATATATTTGTAAATAATAACAGCAACCTAAAATAACCACAGGAAATCTTTGGAGGGATATTTCAAATGCCATTACTGAAAGCTAATGCCTGTCCATTTTTTTTCACATAAATTATACAAATTTACTCCTTGACAGAAATATAAGTTGTATATTAATGAAATTACCATGATCATTTTTTTAGGCATATAATACGAAGTATCCATAATTGAATATTTTAGAGTTGTACTAAAACAAGGCCTGTTAAGAAAAATGTCTATTTTAGCTATAGTTATACAACATTGAAGTAAGCAACAAAAACCAAAACATGAATTTATCACACTTCATGAATTAAACATCAATCTCCCTTTCAGTGAGGATAAGATTCCATTCATGCATTCATTCATTCAGTAAATTGACTCGTCAGGTACCTGCTGTGGGCACTGGGAATAGAGTAGTGAGCAGAACCAAGTCCTCATCTTTATAAAGCAGTTTCTAACAGTGGACTGTGTGTGTGTGTGTGTGTGTGTGTGTATGTGTGCGATATAACTGTTATCTAATGCAGCTATGATATATATTTTATATATAATTTATATATATTATATGCTTATATATAAAATATATATGAAACATATATGAGCTTTGATTTTTGAAGTGAAAGTTTTAAACTTTCACTTGTGTGCTTAGAATATACTTGGGAGATTACTGAATCATCTAAGAAATAGCTAACATAAAACTTTCTTTTTTTTTTTATTTTTTTTTTTTTTTGAGACGGAGTTTCGCTCTTGTTACCCAGGCTGGAGTGCAATGGCGCGATCTCGGCTCACCGCAACCTCCGCCTCCTGGGTTCAGGCAATTCTCCTGCCTCAGCCTCCTGAGTAGCTAGGATTACAGGCACGTGCCACCATGCCCAGCTAATTTTTTGTATTTTTTAGTAGAGACGGGGTTTCACCATGTTGACCAGGATGGTCTCGATCTCTTGACCTCGTGATCCACCCGCCTCGGCCTCCCAAAGTGCTGGGATTACAGGCTTGAGCCACCGCGCCCGGCCCCCATAAAACTTTCTTTAATTCATTCTCTAAATTGTGTTAAACTTTCATAGCTATCAAATGTTCTGTAACAATCATCTATTTTACAGATAATACTTGTTACGAGCAAAAACTGATTTAAACCATGTGATTTTTTAAACAGTATTACTTTTTTGAATGAGAAAACAGAACTTGAAAAAGGCCTATCTGAGCTGTAGAAAATATTCCATGGTGCTTGTGACTGTTCAGAAACAGTTAAAATCATACCACATCCAACATCATTCTGTTTCCTATAGCAAATTCTTTACCATACATATCCCTATGCAAAACACTGCCTGCTACTCATTAAATGAAACAAGCAAAATACTACTCATTAAGATGAAATAAGCACATATCAAAAAAGCAGAGATGTAAATTCAGAAATGACAGAGGTCAAAAGATTTATATTATCTTGAGAATGAAGTAATTTCTGTAAAAGAATTAACCTCTTAACATTAGGAAAAACCTTTTTGGAGACTTTAGTTTGCATTATAAAATGGTAGGAAAAATTTACTTGGTTGTAAATAAAAGGAAACATCAAGTTATGAAGCACATGGCTATGCTACAGTGTGATTAGCAACACTTAACATTATTGGTCCTACTAACAATAATTTAAGTAAAAAAAAAAAAAAATCCTATTTCAGCTGTAGGTCCAGGAAATTGAGTGTAGCCTAAGTGTAATAAATCTCAAAAATATTTTTTCTTCATTAGGTTTTGTCTTTTCAGTCTTAAATAATACTTCTTAGTATAATGCTTATGCTATGAAACACTTAAAAGACTAAAATAGGCCGGGTGCAGAGGCTTATGCCGGTAATCCCAGCACTTTGGGAGGACAAGGTGGGCGGATCACAAGGTCAGGCTAACATGGTGAAACCCTGTCTCTATGAAAAATATAAAAAATTAGCTGGGTGTGGTGGTATATGCCTGTAATCTCAGCTACTCGGGAGGCTGAGGCAGGAGAATCGCTTGAACCCAGGAGGTAGAAGTTGCAGTGAGCCAGATCACACCACTGCACTCCAGCCTGGGTAACAGAGTGAGACTGTCTAAAAAAAAAAAAAAAAAAAAAAAAAGACTAAAATACTATTTGGATGGTGAACTAATCTTAAAAGCAATAAAAGGTCAGTTTGAGTTTTAAATCACTTCCATTGTATGAATGAAATTATTTAGAATAAATCATTTTAGGAAATTTGGTGATATCACATATTCTTTAAATTAAAGATGTTAGTGATACTGGTCATAGGGAGGTAAAGTAATGGTGCTTTAATACTCATTTTCCTAGGTACTGTATCATCATCCTGTTCAGAAAACACTCAACATACATTTTTGTTTTGAAAAAAAAAAATTTTTAAATCTCTTCCTGATTATTCTTTTGTGTTTCTTCCCTTTCAGATCCAGATCTACAGATCAACATACTTTTAAATAAAGTAAACCTGTAAGATTATTGAAAACTGCTGCAAATCAAATGATTTTTTTTCAATTAAACTGAACAGAAATTGCCGTTACATTCAACTACACTTTTTTTAGTCAAAATCGGTATCGGCTAGGATTTAGAAATGATCTGGTTTTTGTTATTTAAATACAGACTACTTTTTAATTTTAATAGCCAGTCCCAAAAGAACTGTACAGCTTTTTTGTTCATATCCAAAAGAACAGTACAGCTTAGAATGCCTAATTTGAGCAAAACTCAGGTCTGGAAAGACTGAAGTCTGTCAGTGAAGTCAACGCTGAGCTGGTTGAAATGGGTAGGAAAGTTGGAAAGTAACCTTAGTCCAGAAGTCCAGCTAATGACTTCTGATTCTGAGCAGCAAATTAAGTTAAATTGTGGAGAAAATGCCACATGACTAGACTAGCATAAAATTGTGGAAAATCTTAAACCTGTCCAGATCCCAGCAACTTATGGGATTAGAAAAGGTAAAAATCCTTCTTCACAATCTTCAACTAAGTCTCTGATCTGAAGCATATTTTATAAAGACATAAGTAAAAATAATTTTTTTCTGAGTATTAAGTAGATCTGAAAATGGGTAGTTTTGGGGATTAATAGCTTTCATATTAGAGAATATACACTAAGCTTAAATCCTTACTCTCTTCTCGAGCTACAAACTAAACAGGATGCTCACCATGCAGTGCTAATGTTCCCAGCACCTGAAACCCAGCTTTTCTCTACAGAGCTGAATGGATTGCCCATTACACTCCCTAATCCTCATCTTACTTTCAGAAAAGACAGTTCTGCACCAGCAATGGGTGTACTCATGCTTCCTTGCCTTCATCCTTACCATCCATCTGTCCTTCACAGGCACATTTCTGAAGGCACACTTTGAAGAGTGAAATACCAGGAACAAAGGTTTTTATTATAAACACCTGTTTTCAAGCAGGTATTGATGCTGAAACCTTCCATGGTTAGCTTCTCTACAAGGGTGAGAATTTTGCTTCAAATAAGCATTTCTTAACTGAATTAACAAGTAAGAAAAAATAATGCAAAGCAATTCAAGTTGAAATTTTTCACATACCTAGTTTTCCCTAAGAAAAGCTCTCCTACATCATTTTGCAAAAATTGAAAAAGTTTAAAATGATCCAAGTTTTATTTGTATACTATATTTTGAAAAATTTCCATTATAGTGAGCATGATTAATTTCCATGATTATTAGGGTTGTGAAATGTGTTGGCAAAACTGCAATAATCATGGAAATAATTATTGATAGTATTAAGATAAACTGACCATCTTTAAAGCTACAATCTCAAACAATGGAATTGTGAAGAAACGATAGTGCTATTTTTTTTCTTTAAAGAGAAAAAAAAAAAAAAACTGAAGTGTAAACCCCATAGTCATCATTGCACTTTGCAAACACATATATGCTTTGTACCATCAAGAAATATAAAATATAACTTCATAACAAATTTTCACAAAATTTATGTGTCCATGAGATGTAAAATATACTAATACACCAAGTATATCCACTAATTCAAGAAGTGAGATGAATAGGCAATACTGCCCCATAGTACATTTAAAATGGCTTTTAGTTTTTAAAAAGTATAGTTTTGTCATAAATATCAATTTCAATCCTTATCTCCTACCATAGCTTAAAAATGACAACAACTAATGACTGAATGACTAACAACTAGCAAAAGGAAACCTAATGTATGCTGAAATTAGGCCTGAAAGAATATAATCTTTGCAAGTGATTTAAAATAATTTAAATAAAATCCCAACAATGATAGCTTTTAATTAAGAGTTAAAGCAATTTTGTTAATCATCTACTGGGTAACAAGCTCTTTGATAATTGTTTCTGCTGCTCAGAAGCTTTTAGTCTCTAAAGAAAAGTTAATAAACTTATATTTAACCAAATATTAATAACAGTTCAAATTATATGATGTATATTTTAATATTATAAACATATTTTAAGTTTTATTACTAGGGAAACAAACACCAAAGCAAGCTATTTTTGTGGCTATTTACTTGTGGCATAATGCAGGTACACCTGTTTCAGTAGTCTGCAGATTCACCATCAGATCTATCTTAAACAAATACCAGTTACTACATTCCAAAGGAAGATTATATTCTTGGCTTTCCTATGCTGGGTAGAACAAAGCATATCTTACACAAGATCCTTCTCCAAAAGGAGAAAAATTTTTTTCCAATAAAGGCAAGCCTTCCAATAATAAAAATCTCATGTTCCATGAATTGAATTGCATGGCATATTAAATATTTTAATTCTAATTCTAAAGTATACATTCAATAGTATAACTTTATAAAATGGCATAGTTCAATAACTAAAATAGCACAGTCCAATAACATAGGAACTAGCCATATGAGGCTGGTGTAATTATTTACTAACATGTAATTTTATTTACTAAAATTACATCAAATTAAAAATTTCATTCCTTAGTCACATTAGCCACAGTGCAAGGGCTCAAGAGCCACACGTCACTAGTAGCTACTGTATTTGAAGCGCAGATAGTTACCTTCTTCCCTTCATCCTTCCCTCCCTGCTTCCTTTCTGTCTCTTTTTTTTTTTTGAGATGGAGTTTTGCTCTGTCACCCAGGCTGGAGTGCAGTGGTGTGATCTCGGCTCCCAGCAACCTCTGCCTCCCAGGTTCAAGTGATTTTCCTACTTCAGTATCCCAAGTAGCTGCTATTACAGGTACCCACCACCACACCCAGATAAATTTTTTTTGGTATTTTTAGTAGAGATGGGGGTTTCACCACGTTGGCCAAGCTGGTCTTTAACTCCTGACCTGAGGTGATCCACCTGCCTCAGCCTCCCAAAGTGGTGGGATTACAGGCATAAGCCATGGCGCTGGCCTCCTGTTCTCTCTCTTTCCCTCCAGGTCTTGCTCTGTTGTCCAGGCTGGAGTGCAGTAGCATGATCATGGCTCACTGCAGTCACAACCTCCTGGGCTCAACGGATCCTCCTGCCTCAGCCTCCTAAGTAGCTGGGACTATAAGCAAGCATGTGCCAACACATCTTTTTTTGTTTTTTGCTTTTGTGGAGACATGGTCTTGCCATCTTGACCAGGCCAATCCTGAACTCCTGGACTCAAGAGATCCTCCTGCCTTGGCCTCCCAAAGTGCTGGGATTATAGGCATGAGCCACCATGCCTGGCTGAGAGCCTTTTTCATCATTGCAGAAAGCTCTACAGAAAAGCCTTGAAGTAAATGATCATCTATTTCTTAGACAAGTTTTTGGTTAATCCAAAAATGACTATTTTTTTTCCTGGTGACATGCTTTTCATGTAATAAAGACTAACTAGACTTGATGTCAGCTCAAATGTGCAGGGAGAAAGAAATATAGAATGATTTATATCAAATGACTAGTACACCTATACCATCTGTACACTTCAGTAAATGTATACCCATTTTATTATTTTAAAAATACAAGTTACCATATGTGTGTTACTATTTATGAGGAAAGATCACAACTTTAATAAAGCATAAAGAAAAACTTGGTGTCTAATGCATATTCCTGCCTCAGGGAAATCTGGAATGAAAAGAGAGGGCAGGAAAATCCATTCCCAGAGTGGTAACTAAAAAAAAATGCATCAAGTGGCTCTAAGTTTCTCTAAAAGTCTCCTTAAAAATAGCCATAGAAAAGCCTTTTCTAATTCTATTAATAAAATGGAGGCACTTGGAGACCTTCTAATTTGTTTTAAAAGAAAGCAGAAATCACTTGGCAAAATGAGCATTTTGGTCAGTACTCTGAATATAACACTAAATATAATTTCTGAATTGTTATTAGATTATTATGCTGCCTGGTTTAACTGATTTAGAATACACTTTAGAATATTTATGATATATGACTTCAAGTGTATAATATGTATTTGTACGTATATGATTTAACACCTCATTTATTATTTCTAGTTTTAAAAAAGAGTACCACACCCCTCTTGGTCAGGAAAATAAATTCATTTATCACAGTGTTTCTATAAGAAAATCAGACACATATTTACAGAACTTGTTCTAGGATGGTAACCTGTCAAAACTTCAAAGACAACTAAAATGTTTTTAGTATATAACTTTTCAAAGCTGAATATTTTGAAACTACATCAATTTAAATACATTTACAATAAAATACTACACTAGCAAGTATGTTAAAACAACACAGAATTTGCAACAGCAAAAAAATTCTCCTATTAAAAACTTGGTCAAGACTTCAAGTGTGCTAAGTAGCTCACTTATTTCTTCCAGCAATTCTTGGAAGTATGGACTGGCTCTAATTTACAATTGAAGAAACTGAGTTGAGATGAAGAAACTAAGCCTCAAAATGACAGACGACTTATGTAGGGTTATAGAGTTAGCTACTATAAAGGCAAGACTTGAACCTTGGCTTGGGTTTTTCTAAAATTTCATTAACCTATTCATGACAACTTCACAATTAATTTTTGGAGAAAAAGCTCATCTCTTCATTCTTTCAAAAAACTTACTGAGCATCCATGATGTGCCAAGTATTATTTCTAAGTGTTGGGCATGCAAATGCTGAACCAGACAATGTCCCTGTCCCCTTGAAGCTGACATGCCAATGCAAGAAGGGGCATTCCAGCAGGGTTAGGAGCATGACCCAGCAGCTAGCTAGTCACTCAGGCTTAATCCCTAATCTACCATTTACAACTATGTGATATTAGTCAAGTTACTTTATCTCTCTGTGCCTACATTTTCTCGTTTAAAAGATAAGGATAAAAATAGTACTGACTCATTAGATTGCTCTGAGGATTACTAGCTTGATACATGTAAAGCACACAGTAAGTGCTTTGTTAGTGCTTGCTATTTTTATTATTGCTATGAGTGTAGGGAGACAAATAATAAACATACATATAAATTAATGAGAGTACTATAGATACTGATAAATGTGAAAAAAATGAAAAGTGGTCTTTGTTTCATATTTTCTAGAGATTTTTTTCCTAAAGTCACTTATAAAAGGTGATTAAAAAAAATCTAGGTCTTCAAGGATGCCCTCTCTCACCACTCTTATTCAATATAGTATTGAATAAGGGCAATCAGGCAAGAGAAAGAAATAAAGGGTATTCTATTAGGAAAAGAGGGAACCAAATTGTCTCTATTTGCAGATGACATGATTGCATATTTAGAAGACCCCATTGTCTCAACCCAAAATTTCCTTAAGTTGATAAGCAAATTTAGCACAGTCTCAGGATACAAAATCAATGTGCAAAAACCACTAGCATTCCTATACACCAATAACAGACAGAGAGCCAAATCATGAGTGAACTCCCATTCACAATTGCTAACAGAGAATAAAATATCTAGGAATGCAACTTACAAGGACCTCTTCAAGAAGAACTATAAACCACTGCTCAAGGAAATAACAGAGGACACAAACAAACAGAAAAACATTCCATGCTCACGGTTAGGAAAAATCAGTATCATGAAAATGGCCATGCTGCCCAAAGTAATTTATAGATTCAACGCTATCCCCATCAAGCCACCATTGACTTTCTTCACGGAATTGGAAAAAACTACTTTAAATTTCAGATGGAACCAAAGAAGAGCCTACATAGCCAGGACAATCCTAAGCAAAAAGAACAAAGCCAGAGGCATTACACTACCAGACTTCAAACTGTACTACAAGGCCACAGTAATCAAAACAGTATGGTACTGGTACCAAAAAAGATCTAACAGACCAATGGAACAGAATAGAGGCCTCAGAAATCATGCCACACATCTACAACCATCTGATCTTTGACGAACCTGACAAAAACAATGGGGAAAAATTCCCTATTTAATAAATAGTGTTGGGAAAACTGGCTAGCCATAGGCAGAAAGCTGAAACTAGATCCCTTCCTTACACCTTATACAAAAATTAACTCCAGATGGATTAAATACTTAAACATAAGACCTAACAACATAGAAACCCTAGAAGAAAACCTAAGCAATACCATTCAGGACACAGGCATGGGCAAAGACTTCATGACTAAGACACCAAAAGCATTGGCAACAAAAGCCAGAACAGACAAATGGTATCTAACTAAACTAAGGAGCTTCTGCACAGCAAATGAAACTATCATCAGAGTGAACAGGCAACCTAGTGAATGGGAGAAATTTTTTGCAATCTATCCATCTGACAAAGGGCTTATATCCAGAATCTATAAAGAATTTAAATTTACAAGAAAAAAACAACCCCATCAAAAAGTGGGCAAAGACTATGAACAGACACTTCTCAAAAGGAGACATTTATGCAGCCAACAAACATATTTAAAAAGCTCATCATCATTGGTCATTAGAAAAATGCAAATCAAAACCACATTGAGATACCATCTCATGCCAGTTAGAATGATGATCATTCAAAAGTCAGGAGACAACAGATGCCGGAGAGGATGTAGAGAAATAGGAGTGCGTTTACACTGTTGCTAGGAGTGTAAATAAATTAGTTCAACCATTGTGGAAGACTGTGGCAATTCCTCAAGGATCTGGATCCAGAAATATCATTTGACCCAGAAATTCCATTATGGGACATACACCCAAAGGACTATAAATCATTCTGTTGTAAAGACACATGCACACTTATGTTTATTACAGCACTGTTCACAATAGCAAAGACTTGGAGCCAACCCAAATGCCCATCAATGATAGACTGGATAAAGAAAATGTTGCACATATACACCATGGAATACTATGCAGCCATAAAAAAGGATGAGTTCATGTGCTTTGCAGGGACATGGATGAAGCTGAAAACCATCATTCTCAGCAAACTAACACAAGAACAGAAAACCAATCACAGCATGTTCTCACTCGTAAGTGGGAGGTGAACAATGAGAACACATGGACACAGGGAGGGGAACATCACATACCATGGCCTGCTCAGGGGGTAGGGAGCTATGGGAGGGGTAGCATTAGGAGAAATACCTAATGTAGATGACAGGGTGATGGATGCAGCAAACCACCATGGCATGTGTATAACTATGTAACAAACCTGCATGTTCTGCACATGTACCCCAGAGCCTAAAGTGTATATATATATGTCTTAATTAATTTATTCTATAAATACTGGCTGAGTGTCTACTTAATTTGTCCAGCACCATGCTCAGTACTAAATAAGACAAACATGTAGCTTCCTCATGAACTCTAGCAAGGAAGACAGATAGTAAACAGATAATTACACAAATATATAACTAATCTAGAATAAATCAGTAAATGGAAGTATACGATGAGAACCCATAATGGAGAGCCTAACCCAGTTCAAAGATCACAGGAAGGGCTGCCTGAGGAAGTTATATTTAAATGCTTGGTCATCTGGATATCCCCGGCAAAAAAGGCTATAAACAGCTAGATGGGAAACAGCACATCTTAGCAGTTTTATGGACCCTAGGTAGAGAAAACTGCATAGAGGAGAGCAAAAAGTATTTTTTAATTTTGTTTTTCTATTCGAACCAAGACTATTAACAAGTATCCAGAATTAATGACTTTTCATTAGATAATAGTCTTGGTTTATAAAACAATGTGGAAAACTGAGAATCATTTCATTTTCGATTAATAACAATTCATATATCTTTCCTAAAGACTACCATCAGTCCAAGGAAGGTCAACCCAAACAAAATATTTGACAATTACAGGCACCAATGAACATCCTCGCACTTATCTAGCAAGGTCTTAATGCTTAAAATTTTTTGGTTCTAACGTCTACATCTACAGTTTATTTGTAGGTGGTAGCTGCTGAATTTCCATGGCAGAGAAAAAATGAGTTCACTTTTCCCGCCCTCAAGGATCTTATTTAATCATTTGGTTGAGCAAACAGGGGATATCAAAAGATTAAGAAAAAAAGAGAAGAAGAAGAGTAACACTTACGGAGTCCATAATCTTGGGAAAGCGTCTATTTCTTCTTGTGTGTACTCATCCAGACGTTTAGGTATTTTTCGTGGTTGTGGAAGCTCTTCCACTAAATTCTTAAGAATATCTTCTGGAATATCCTACATTAAAAAAATTTAGACTTAATTTTCTTAAAATATCTTTCTTAGCAATAAATTACTAATAGTAAATTAAAAAAAAAATAAGCAAAAGAATGCTCACAGAAGGAAAATATAATCTTTAAAATAAAAACCTTGTAAGAATTCCCAAAAAGCACATTAGATTAATAATAGACATAATCCCATAATAATAAGATACCTATTTTTTAAAAATATGTGTTTATTTCCCTCTTTTCAATTGCAAAAAGACACTGCTGTAGCTCATTCTCATGCCTGGTCATCTGAAGGGTGTATGTACTGGGTCTACCAGGTCTAGTGCCACTACCTTTCAATCAGTGCTCCAACTGTGGCCAGAAAAAATTTTGAAAATGAAAATCTCTGAGTCATTTATTTATCTAAGAAACATTTACTGAACTTCTGAGAACCAAAAATTGTGCTACATGCTGGGCATATAAAGGAAAATAAAAAGATCATGCCTTCTAAAGGCTTATAATTTGTAAAAAGTCACCTCTCAGCTTAAAATCTTTCAGGATAAATCTTTAACTCCTTTGCTAAACCTGCTTAGTTAAACAGTGTCCTTACCACTAGTCCATCTTTCAAACTTCACTTCTCCACACACAAACCCTCATGGTTTCTGACTATCAACCTCTTCATCTTTCATGCATTTCTCTAGCCTCAAATTGTGGTATCTTTATTTGTATTCCCCTGAGCAGAACCACGTGCCCCCTATTATGTATCCAATGTTCAGAAAAATGAAGAGTTGGAAGATTGACCTGCCAACAGAATGAACTGCAGTGGAGAAAAGCTTGAGACAAGAACAGTTAAGTGGCTGTTTTAGTAATCAAGTTAAGATTTTTTAAAGTTTGAATTTAGATGGTGAAAAGCACACTAAAGAGTAAAGCACATATCTAAGATATTTTAAAAGAAGAAAGCATTGGAATTAGACTAAAAAGGGATGATAAAATGAAGAGTGTGCATAACCAAAACAATGAACATTTATATTGTACTCATGGGGCAGAAATAAGGAAGCTGGGAGAATGAACTGTACTATGAGACTGGATGATAAATTAAATTTTGGGAACTCTATTGAACTAATGGTAAGGTATCAATATGGAAGTGTCTTATAAGCATTCTTATAAGGAGAATAGATGTAATTCCCTCTTCTCATTAGTGTGCACGGAAATTTTCAATAAAAGGATTATCATATAGAAAATTTCATTTCTCTACAGAGAGCACTATTACAAGTGGGAATCCAATATCTGGCCAAGGACACGGCATCAAATAAGGCATCGTTCTGACCAATTCTTAAGACATGTTGTCTTAAGACATACTGTCTTGAGAACCAGAATAAAATTGTATAACTTTAGGATCACAGAGCTTTATTGTACTGTAAGCTTGTTCTAAAATCCAATATAGCAAAATATTTATAATACTTTACGCAATTTAAATACATTTTACAAATTGTGGTTTGGATAGGCTGAGTCACTGTCAACATATACAAAACACATACATACTATTGATAATGTGCTTCTTTATTTAAAAGCATTTAACAATATTTAATATCCTGTCGCCTGTCCTTATCACTTCCTCAGTATATTCAAATCTGCAAGTATAATTACAGAGAGTCAGGGCTTTCTCTGCTGCAAATCATGAATCAATCAGTTCTCCAATTTATTATAATGTCCCTTCTTTCTGAGGATACAAAATTGTCAGTCAATCAGTTCTCCAAATACTAAGTTCCTTTTGCTAGGGAAATAGCACGTGGAAAACAAGACTTGGGAACTAACAGTTATGCTCAATTCTACTGGTGCTGTCATTTTATTTTTCTAATATATAAAATTTTAACATGATTAACATAAAAAATAAATTTAAAAGATAGTCTCTGAAAAAATCTCATTCTTTTCTTCTTTGTACCCATAGTCTAGTAGTGGCCAGTCTTCTCATTTATTCTTCCTGTGCTGCTTTATGCAAAAAGAAGCACACATAAATATATGCTTGTGTATAGTATGTAAACATGCATATGTATATATGCATATAAACGTAGTATGCCACCTACATTCCTTTTTACCTTGTTTGTTTTCACTTAACAATATATCCTGGAAAGCACAACTTACCAAGTCACAAAAATATCTGTCATTCTTTTTCTTTAAAAAAATTGCACAGTACTCGATAATTTATTTCCTAAAAATAAGCATTATTTTTCTTATTGTATCATTATGAATACAGTGAAAATAATCATGTGTATGTCTATCTCCAAGATGTATTTTTATAAATGAGATTGCTGGATCAAGGATAAATCTCCTGATGTATGTATTTTTGTTAAATGTTACCTAATAATTCTCAGGATTCCAGATGAGATGCACCATGCTGTACTACCATCAACAATGTCTGAATGTGCCTGTTTCCCCCATGGCCTTAATAAAATGTACTGTCAAGCTTCTGAATATTTGAACTGGACTCATTTATTTCATAGTCTGAAATTAAGTAATTTCCTATTTAACTAAACTACCATGAATACTTAAAATATCTAAACTCAAACCTATCTTGTAAATGAAATAAATATTATTTTTGTGTCTTTTAGAAATTATGGTTTCTAAAGAAATGTGGCAATACAATCAGAAATAGTAGTTCTTAAATTTTTGCAATTTCATCATGAAGGCATCCTTGGATGATGACACTGCTCCCATACATGCTACCTTAAAGGTAAAGTTAATAGTAGAAAATTATTCTACTTATTCATTTATTGCAAAGACAATAAATTAATCATTTTGATAAAGCATATATAATGTACTCATTATTAATAACTATTCATGTGTTGTTTAACAGTAAGAGCACATGAGTAGCATAAACAATCATTATAACCCGATATTCTGGAATAAATTTCTTTTGTGAGACAAGAGTCTCACTCCGTCACCAGGCTGGAGTGCAGTGGCATGATCTTGGCTTACTGCAACCTCCACCTCCAGGGTTCAAGCGATTCCCCTGCCTCAGCTTCCCTAATAGCTGGGACTACAGTTGTGTTCCACGATGCTCAGCTAATTTTTGTATTTTTAGTAGAGACGGGGTTTCACCATGTTGGCCAGGATAGTCTCGACCTCTTGACCTTTTGATCTGCCTATCTCGACCTCCCAAAGTGCTGGGATCACAGGCATGCGCCACCAGGCCTGGCCTTCCTGGAATAAATTTCTACATTATTCCTTCAGGAGGAACAAGAAGGACAATTATAACCATGGTAATGACAGCAACCGGCACTTATTGTGTCAGGCCCTGTTCTAAGCAATCTACAAGTGTATTTTAATCCTTACAACAATCTTATAAAATAGGTACTACTATTATGTCCATTTCACAGATTAGAAAACAGAGATAAGTAACGAGCCCATGTCCATGCGGTCAGTAAATAACGGAGTACAGATTCAAAGCAAGGCAGTCTGTACTGCACTCAATTGTTTTATTATAGAAGCTTTAGTATTTCATCACATTATATTAAGGAGAGAAGTACTTAATACAATACTAAAAAATAAAAGTGTTTACACTTTTTTCCAAGTAATTTTTAGCAGAATCAATTATGAATATGAACAAGTATTCTAAAGTTAAATCATGGAAATAATAACAACGAAAGTTAAGCTATTAATCCATGATTCACAGAAGTTTTGCTACGGGTCACATAAAAGCTGAACTGAATTAACAGTTTTTCATAGTGAATGAAATTATCAACAAGTACCTTAACAGGGGTTCTGATCACAGCTCCTTGTTCAAAAGCAAGCAGTGCTTAAAATAAAACTTAAGGTTCATTTTATGTTTTAAAATATTAATAAAATTATCATTTTTATACATATTCACTTTAAAAATACAAAAATATTTCAGACGTTGATATAAAATGTTTGAAAATAAGTTTGCGGCATTTATTCAAAAGGAAAATAAAACATTTAATTGAAAATTTCGGAAAAGCATTGTTACCAATGACCACTGACTTACCTCATCTGGGAAAAGATGCAACCTTTGCATCATTGTTCTTCTGTGAAGGTTTTTTGGCAGCATGCCATAAATAGCTAGTTTTACAATCTGAAAAACAGATATACATAGGACACAATAAGAAAACTGTGACTTGGGATAGTAAGAAAGCAAACATAATTAGAGATGATGATGAAAATGAGGGGTTTCGATTCAACATGAATATAGGAAAGAAACAGACATAAGTGGATACGTGGAAGCAACAGAAAAGAAACTTTTATTACTTTGTACGTTACTTTTTTTTTGGCTGCATTTACTGTTTATTTAGAAAATGAAAAAAGGAGGAGATTAAAAATAACCTTCATATGTGCCAATCTTAGATAAAATCATTGATTGTTATCATCTACACTCATATTTCAGGGGTATAATTTGATGTGTATTAAAGCTAAAGCCACTAAAGCAAAACATGTTAGAACAGGGTTACATTGTAAGAGGCCTTTTTATTGCTTTTATTCTCTCATCAAATCAGACTACAAAGTCTCATTACATGCAAAAGCTAATGGGATACCATATATTTTCCATCTATCTTCTATTTTCTCTTAGTATTAAGACTTTATGTTTTTGAGACACCATTTAAATATATATGTGTGTGTGTGTGTGTGTGTGTGTGTGTGTGTGTGTGTGTTGTTGTTAAAATTAAAAGCGATTAAAAATTTAGCTCCTCAGTCACAAAAGTCACATCTCAAGTGGTCAGTTGCTATGTGGCTAGTGGCTACCATGTTTGACAATGTAGACACAGAATATTTCCATCATGGCAAAAATTTCTACTCTATAGCACTGATTTAGTTACTAGCATTTAAATTGTTCAATGTTTTAAAAGTTGTAAACTGAAATTGACAATGTTAAGACTATTCAACATCTTTTCTGGATAAGCAAGTAATTACATACTCTGAATATCATCCTAAAGACAATTTTATTGTACTAGTAGCATTATATGGCATCTGATTTTCACATTTGTAAAAAATTCAGTTGTATTTATTTGAATTATTAAGTTGGTATTTTAAAAATTTGCCCTATTAGAAAAATGCAAACATCATACTCAAATTAAAGAAAACCTAGAAGATATGAAAAGATTATATGCTAACAGGGAGGAAAAAAGGTAGACATACAAATGTATATAAACAAAGAAATATACGTGAAACAACATGTACATGGGAAGAAGTGATTCTAGCTGCACAGACATGAAGTGTGAGTTTTAAGAAATTCAGAAAATAAAAAAGATAGAATAAGAGTTGGTAAATACTGAAGACCTTCCTCATATGATCACATCCCAGGGCACATGTCATTTGTGTCACAGAAGAACTTTATTATATATAGAAAGGGGGGAAATCAAATAGAGAAACTATGTTAGAAGAAAATATAAGGACACAGAACCTCCTAAAGAAACTAAAACATATGACAGAGAGAAAAAACACATAAGGAAAGGGCTAAATTGGTATATTCATTTGAAATTAGAATACCTCACTATAAAAAATTTAAAATATTTAAAACTATTAGCTATTTAACTATTAAATATTAATTAACACATTTCACAAACAATATTCCAACCCTCTGCTAATAATCAGAAGGCTGCATTGCCAAATAAATTCTCTGACGGGTCACACACAGTAAGTACTGATAAGCAAATTATGTCTACTGGCAGAGGCCTACTATTCTAGATAAACAGTATTTGAATTAAAAGAAAATAATAAATCTCTTCCTTGACAAACCATTCTTTTTCAAAACACAGTAAAAATTAGTCTTAAAAAATTAAACTCCTTTAATAAGGTAATAATCCAAATGTATTTAACTCTGAAATATTTCCTAAGCCTTCCTCAAACATTTTACAATCCATTTCAATCTCTGTTCATAAACAATAATTTAAAACACTTTCTACAAACGTTACCTAACAACAAATTTTTAACATGAAAAAGTTATACTATACTGCCTCCTAGTGTAGTTAACATAAAATAGAAACTTTCATTTTAACATTCAAAATATTTATAAAGTATTAAAAGTATAATTTTATTTTAACGGCTGTATATATTATCAATAGCCCTTATAACTCTTAATACTATTATATGCAAAAAAAAAAAAATACTTTGACCTGTAAGGCTTAAAAACACACTAGTTATGAAACAAAACATTAAATATTTTCTAAGAAGCAAACTCTGAGCACACTTTTACAAAACAGATAAAAACAATACAAAATAAATAGTAAATCACGGAACTTCTAAATGGTATATCAGGCCTTATTATAATAAAATATCCTTCTCCCCTACCTTACCAAGAAAATTTTAGGCAGTACTACACCAAATGGTTGCATCCTGACAATATATATTTATTTTTATTCATTATTTTAGGAAAACAAAAAAGGATATTTTCAGGTCTAACACTTTGCTAATTTATTAATGTACTGCAGTAAAAAGATAAAATAGTCTCTAATAGGAAAAAAATGCTGTCTATCCTATGAGTAAAGTTGAAAGGTTAGGTCTATCAATAGTAAAAGGAAAAATAAATGGTAAAACAACAAGAGACTTGGCTTTTAGAAAAATTGGTGATTAATGTATGAATTAGAACTTCTTCCAGTATATAACTCAAATAAAGTAATAAACATTAATGATAAAGTAGTAAACATTAAAGTAATAAACATAAAGTAATAAACATTAGAGAAGCTAATAATATTGTTTATTAAAATATTTTTTAACATATGAAACAAAACTGACCTCACAAGGTTTTGAGGCCCCAAATTCATCCTTCTTGCTGGGATCAAAATCCTATAAGACTAAAGTTTAGCTTAAGGCAATGTTAGGTTGGTATAGCCGCATGCGGTTGCCATAAGCTAAGCGAATCTTTTTTGAGGAAAGTCACTTTTAACACAGGTCTTAAAGAATTCCCAGAGATGAAGTTTCAAGGTACATAAGCCTACCAAGTATACTGAGCAGATATTATAAACTGGAGACCTACAAAGGCCACAAATGTTAGAATCATATATAAATGCTAGGAATTATGTTTAATATGCATAAAGAAATATAAGAGTTAATCAAAACATGATAAAGAAATAGCAGACTATCAAAACTGACCGGCAGACTTGAAAAAGAACGAAATGATAAAACTTTAACAAAACGAAAAAAGTTAATTGAAATTAGGACCTCAGAAAAAGGTTAATCAGATTAGAGACAGGTGAAAAGATATGGAACTAGAACATAGATCTGAAGAAATTATTGAGAATGGCCCACAGAGACAGTGAGACGTTAAGTATGAAAAAAAGGTACTGAATCATGTACAATAAAATGCAACTGTCTACTCTTATTATAACCAGATTTCCAAAGCGAAGAAACAGAGTATAGAGAGACAGACCCAATATTAGAAGATTTAAGAGCTAACACATTTCCATAACTAAAGACACCAGTCCTCAAACCAAATAAATAAGACTCCAGTAGAAAGATATGAAAACCTAAGACAATGAAAAGGTCTTAAAGATATCCAGAAAAAAAAGAAGAGTACACATAAAGAAACAATTAAATTGACATCTGATTTACAAAAGCAATAATAGAAGCTAAATTCCAGTTGAGTAATAGCTTCAAAAAGCTGAGAGAAAAAAAAAATAATGATTATCTTAGAATTCCATGTATAGCAAAACTATCTTTCAAGAATGAAAGCAAAAATAAAGAAAACAGTTTCAGACAAAAAAGGTGAGTTCAGTATTAAGAGAATGTGACTATAAGAATGCCAATAATAAGTCCTTCAAGGAAAAGGAAACTGACACCAAAAGGCAGGCTGAGTTACAAGGAGGGATTGTAAGAATGTAAAATTTAAAAATATCAATAACAGAATAAAACAGTAACAAGAATGTTCAGTTGGAAGAGTTTTTTTTTTTTTTTTTTTTTAAATCTTCAACAAAGAAAGCATGTAGATGGGGAGGGAGGGTGGTAGTAAAAAATTTTCTAAGGGATTTCATTGATTAGGAAGGAAGGTAAAAATACTGATGAGCCTTAGACCTATAAGAAATCAATTCAACTATCCCAAAAGAAGGCAAGAAAACAGGAAAAAAAAATCTAGCTACATGATGTTTACAATAAATACATCTGTAATGAAATAACTCAGTCAAGTTTAAACAATGAAATGTATGAGGCAAAAACTAATCAAAAGTCAGCTAATGTAGCTATGTTAATATCAGAAAAAATAGACCTCAAGGTAAAAAGCATTACTGGAGATTAAGAGGATCAGTACATATTAACCCTGATCAATTGTTTAGAAGGATTACAATTCCAATCTTAAATTCATCTAACACTAAATCTTCAAAATACATAAAGAAAAAATTGACAGAAAAAAACAAATAAACAAGCAGGGTGTCTATAGTCCCAGCTGTTTGGGAGGCCAAAATACAAAGATTGAGTCCAGGAGCTGGAGTCCAGTCTGGGCAATACACTACAACCTTGTCTTTAAAAACACAAATTAAAAATAGAATAATGTCTGAGTGTGGTGGCTCTTCCCTGTAATCCCAGCACTTGGGAGGCTGAGGTTGGAGGCTGGCTTGAGCCAAGGAATTTGAGACAAGATTGGGCAACATAGGAAAACACAGTCTCCACAAAAAATTAAAAATTTTAGTAGGGTGTGGTGGTGTGTACATGATTGGAAATACCTATCAAAAGACCTATAAATGATCACTCCTTTGATCTTGAAATTCATTACACTTCCAGAGATTTATTTTAAATAATCCTACATATATGGAAAAAGTCAATGGATAAAGACGTCACAGGATACAAATCAACCAGCTACTTGAGAGGCTGAAGTGGGAAGAACCCTTGAGCCCAGGAATTTGAGGCTACAGCGAGCTATGATTGTGCCACTGTGCTCTAGCCTGGGTGACAGAGTGAGAATCTGTCTTCAAAAAAATAAAATATAATAAAATAAAAGAGATATATTTTTAAGAACTTTATTATTTATTTCAAGAAAAAAATGAACCAACCTGTAAGAATAAATCTGTAATTGAGATGTTAATAATAAATTAATAAATAAAAATAAACAGAAAAAAAATTCAAGTTAACAAAAAAAGTCAGAATATAAGAGGAATATACTTTGCATGTTTGAAAACATATGTAAATGGAAGAGACTTACTGCCACTGGATCCTTCAGGTGAAGCTGAGCAGCTGTTACTTGTTTAAATCCACCTGGGTAGCTGTTAAAAGGAGCAAAGACATTAAAACTGGGCATAGGCGGATATTGTATTATTAAACTGATCATTCTTTTATAATAAGAAAATATTTTAATAAATTGTTTCTGAAAACTATGCTGTTCATTAGTGTTTTCAAAATTAGGTAGTAATCTATGCTTTTTAAAATGTTATTCTCTTAAATGGTCAACTAATATTACATCATAAAAAGTTCTACTTCTTGAAAAAATTTATTGGCATATTATTGGCATAAGTATATTTCTACCTAAACTTTAAGTTATTAATTCACCCACTCATTATGGGGTAGTTTATTACTATTTGATTTAACAAGCCAGAATATTTCATGTTCCTTACCAAATTAGATAAACTGTATAAACTATGGGTTAGGTCTGGGGAAAATGTTGGTAGACACTTGGTTCTCATGTCAAGTTCATACTCTAGACAGCAAATAATCATGTTTCCCATTAGCAGTTTGTAAAGGTCTCTAAGTGCTATATGTTGGCTCTAAGTAATACAATATTTCATTGTGTTCAGTTCAATTATTCTTTACAAATGAAAAAAGAGGCAATTACAAAATATACATTGAATAGTACTGGAGGCAGCTTAGCTTCCAGATACCCCAGAGGCAGGTCTGGAATCTAGGTTTTGTCAGTGACCCACAGGGTAATATTAGGCAACTCATATTACCTCTCTGCATATAATTTTACTCATATGAAAAAATGATACTATCTACCTCACAAGATTTCTGAGTCAAATGAAAAAATATTTGTGAAAAAGACTGGGAAATTTAAAACAAAAACAATAAATACATAGTTGTAAAGTTCTATTATCCTAAATAGATAAACAAAGTCCAAATGATTTTCAAGAAGGGGAAAAAATTGGAAAGTCAGCGTGGAGTCTGTAAAAAACCTTAAGATTACCTAAATGTGATTCTTTCCATATGTTCCCTTCAATAAAATTTGAAATATATTTTAAAGATGATTTAAGTAAACACATTTTAGGAATAAAACTTATCAAAGTTAGAAGTTTGCTGAGAAAGATGGGTAATTGTAAAATCGACATTTTCTTTTTTCATGGAATTTCAGTTTTAGAAAAAGAAATGCCTATCTAGACTTCTGGAAAAAAAAATACAATTTCTATGCTAAAAGATGATCTTCCTAGTTTGAAAACTGAGATGGCCAATTCTAAAACATACCATTTACAATATATTTCGGAAGTTTGGACTTTATTTGAAGTATTTGGAAAGCTAATGCAAAATTCTGAGCAAGGGATGGCTTGAGTAAAGCAACATTCAATTGATTTTTACTAGTAAAAAATAATAACTACATTCTTTCCTCCAGTATGAGATGGAGTCAGAGAAAATTTATTTTAAATGCTAGCCAAGGGTTTTTCATTGAAATTAATTCAACAAACACTGAATGTGCATTATGCTGAACAATGAAACTTATTATCTAAATGTAAATATCCAGCTGCATATGAAAAGACGACAGCCTTATTATTATCAAATTATTTTTAAAGATAATACTGTGCCTATACAGATTTGGGATAACAAACGATTGTATGCTCTCCTATGCCTTAGTAAACTAATGATTGGAAATACCTATCAAAAGACCTATAAATGATCACTACTTTGATCTTGAAATTCATTACACTTCCAGAGATTTATTTTAAATAATCCTACATATATGGAAAAAGTCAATGGATAAATACGTCACAGGATACAAAATCAATGTGGAAAAATCACTAGCAAAAAATCATTAGCATTCCTAGACACCAACAAGAGTCACACAAAGAGTCAAATCAGGAATGTACTCCAGTTCACAACTGTCACAAAAAGAATAAAATACCTAGGAATACAGCTAACTAGGAAGGGGAAAGATCTCTTCAAGGAGAGCTACAAACTACTGCCCAAAGAAACCAGAGATGAAGGCCAGGTGTGGTGGCTCATTCCTGTAATCCAAGTGTTTTGGGAAGCTGAGGTGTGAGGATTGCTTGAGCACAGAGGTTCAGGATCAGTCTGGGCAACACAGCAAGACCCCAACTCAAAAGAAAAAAATCTTTTTTTTAATAATAAAATAATAAAAATAAAATAAAAATAATAAAATAAATAAAAATAAAATAATAAAATAATAAAAAGAAATCAGAGATGAGACAAACAAATGGAAAAACATTCCATGCTCATGGACAGGAAGAATCAATATTGTCAAATTGGCCAAACTGCCCAAGGAATTTATAGATTCAATGCTATTCCTATTAAACCACCACTGAGATTTTTCACAGAACTAGAAAAAATATTTCAAAATTCATATGGAACCAAAAAAGAGTCCAAATGGCCAAGGCAATCTTAAGCAAAAAGAACAAACCTGGAGGCATCATGCTACCCAGCTTCAGACTATACTACAGGGCTACAGTAACCAAAACAGCATGGTACTTACTGGTCAAAAAACAGACACACAGACCAGTGGAACAAAACAGATAACCCTGAAATAAGACCACACGCCTACAACTATGTGATCTTTGACAAACCTGACAGAAAAAAAGCAATGGAGAAAGGATTCCTTGTTCAATAAATGGTGCTGGGAGAACTGGCTAGCCATAAGAAGAAAATTGAAACTGGACCCCTTCCTTATACCACGTATCCATAGTTAACTCAAGATGGATTCCAGTCTTAAATACAAAACCTAAAACTATAAAAACCCTGGAAGACAACTGATGCAATGCCATTAAGAAAACAGGTGACAATCTGCCAAGATGGCTGAATAGGAACAGCTCCGGAGTGCAGTTCCCAGCGAGAGCAACACAGAATGTCAGTGGTCTCCCCATTTCCAACCGAGGTACCATGTTCATCTCAATGGGACTGGTTGGACAGTGAGTATACCCAAGGAGGGCAAACCGAAGCAGGGTGGGGTATTGCCTCACCCGGGAAGTACAACGGACCGGAGAACTCCCTCTCCTACCCAAGGGAGGCCATTGGAGACTTTCCCAGACACTCCGGCTCAGATACACTTTTCCCACAGTCTTCACAGCCCAGAGACCAGGAGATTCCCGCCAGTGTGGACAACACCAGCGCAGTGGGTTTCCAACATAAAACTGGGTGGCCATTTTAGCCAGTGCCTCAGGTTTCCGGCAAAAAACAGGGCGGCCATTTTAGCCAGTGCCTGGAACACCTGCGAGACAGAACCGCCCATTCCCCTGAAAAAAAGGAGGCTGAAGGCAGGGAGCCAAGTGATCTGGCTTGGGTCCTAACCCGAAAAAGGCCAGCAAACTGAGTCTCACTGGCTTGAGATTTTAGCAGCCAACACAGCAGTTTGAGCTTGACCCAAGACAGTCAAGCTTGGTGAGGGCAGGAGCACCTGCCACTACAGGGCAGTTCTAACCTTGCCTGTGTAAACAAAATTGCAAGGAAGTTTACACAGCAGCTGGGCAGAGCCCAGGGCAGCTCAGCTAGGCCTCTGCAGGCAGACTATGATTAGACTCCCTCCTTGCTGGGCAGGGCGCTGTCTCTGAAAAAAGGCAGCAGCCTGTCAGAGACATAAATAAAGCCCCACCTTCCCAGGTCAACACACCTGGGAAAAGGGGCGGTTGTGCATCCCACTTCAGCAGATTTAAACATTGCTGCCCAGCAGCTCTGAAGGGAGCAACGGAGCTCCCAGCACAGCACTTGAGCTCTGAAAAGGGACAGATGGCCTCCTTAAGTGGCTCCCTGACCCTGTATATCCTAAGAAACACCTCATACAGGAGAGCCCTGGCTGACATCTGGCAGATACCCTTCTGGGATGAAGCTACCAGAGGAACAGGCAGTAATCATTGCTATTCTGCAGCCCCCATGAGTGATTCCCAGACAAACCGGGTCTGGTGTAGACTTCCAGCAGTCCTGCAGCAGAAAGGCCTGACTGTTAGAAGGAAAACTAAAAAACAGAAAGAAATAGCTTCAACATCGACAGTAAGGACATCTACTCAGAGACCCCATCCGAAAGTCACCAGCTTCAAAGACCAAAGGTAGATAAATCCATGAAGATAGGAAGAAACCAGTGCAAAAAGGCTGAAATCACCAAAAACCAGTATACCTCTTCTCCTCCAAAGGATCACAACTCTCACCAGCAAGGGAACAAAACTGGAGGGAGAATGAGTTTGACCAACTAACAGAAGCAGGCTTCAGAAGGTGGATAATAACAAACTTCTCTGAGCTAAAGGAACATGTTCTAACCCAACGCAAAGAAACTAAGAACCTTGAAAAAAGGTCAGATGAAATGCTAACTAGAAGAACCAGCTTAAAGAAGAACAAAAACGACTTGATGGAGCTGAAAAACACAGCACAAGAACTTTGCAAAGCATACATAAGTTTCGACAGCCGAATCAATCAAGTAGAAGAAAGGATAACAGAGATTGAAGATCAACTTGACGAAATAAAATGAGAAGGCAAGATTAGAGAAAAAAGAGTGAGAAGAAATGAACAAAGCCTCCAAGAAATATGGTGTTATGTGAAAAGACCTAACCTACGTTTGATCAGTGTACCTGAATGTGACAGGGAGAATGAAACCAAGTTGGAAAACACTCTTCAGGATATTATCCAGCAGAACTTTCCCAACCTAGCAAGGCAGGCCAACATTCAAATCCAGGAAATACATAAAACACCACAAAGATATTCCTCAAGAAGAATTCCTCAAGCAGACCAAGCAACCCCAAGGCACATAATCATCAGATTCACCAGGATTGAAAAGAAGAACAAAATGCTAAGGACAGCCAGAGAGAAAAGTCGAGTTACCCACAAAGGGAGCCCATCAGACTCACAGCAGATCTCTCAGCAGAAACTCTACAAGCCAGAAGAGAGTGGGGGCCAATATTCAGCATCCTTAAAGAACTTTCAGTCTAGAATTTCATATCCAGACAAACTAGGCTTCATAAGTGAAGCAGAAATAAAATCCTTTACAAACAAGCAATTGCTGAGAGATTTTGTCACCACGAGGCTGGTCTTACAAGAGCTCCTGAAGGAAGCATCAAACATGGAAAGGAACAACGAGTACCAGCCACTGCAAAAACATGCCAAATGGTAAAGACCATTGACACAATGAAGAAACTGCATCAACTAACGGGCAAAACAACCAGCTAGCTTCAAAATGGCAGGGTCAAATTCACACATAACAATATTAACTTTAAATATAAATGGGCTAAGTGCCCCAATCAAAAAACACAGATTAGCAAACTGGATAAAGAGTCAAGATCCATTGGTGTGCTGTATTCGGGAAACCCATCTCACATGCAAAGACACACATACGCTCAAAATAAAGGGATGGAGGAAGATTTACCAAGCAAATGGAGAGCTAAAAAAAAAGCAGGGTTTGCAATCCTAGTCTCTGATAAAACAGACTTTAAACCAACAAAGATCAAACAGACAAAGAATGTACATAATGGATACGGGATCAATGCAACAAGAAGGGCTAACTATCCTAAATATATATGCACCCAATACAGGAGCACCCAGATACATAAAGCAAGTTCTTAATGACCTACAAAGAGACTGAGACTCCCACACAATAATAGTGGGAGACTTTAACACTCCACTGTCAATATTAGATAGATCAATGAGACAGAAAATTAACAAGGATATCCAGGACTTGAACGCAGACCTGGACCAAGCAGACCTAATAGACATTTACAGAACTCTCCACCCCAAATCCACAGAATATACATTCTTCTCAGCACATCACACTTACTCTAAAACTGACCACATAATTGGAAGTAAATCACTCCTCAGAAAATGCAAAAGAATGGAAATCATAACAAACAGTATCTCAGACCATAGTGCAGTCAAATCCAACTCAGGATTAAGAAACTCACTCAAAATTGCACAACTACATGGAAATTGAACAACCTGCTCCTGGATGACTACTGGATAAATAATGAAATGAAGGCAGAAATAAAGATATTCTTTGAAACAATGAGAACGAAGATACAACGTTATCAGAATATCTGGGACACTTTTAAAGCAGTGTCTAGAGGGAAATCTATAGCACTAAATGCCAACATGAGAAGCAAGGCAAGATCGAAAATCGACACCCTATCATCACAATTGAAAGAACTAGAGAAGCAAGATCAAACAAATTCAAAAGCTAGCAGAAGACAAGAAATAACTAAGATCAGAGCAGAACTAAAGGAGACAGAGACATAAAAAAAAAAAAAACTTCAAAAAATCAATAAATCCAGGAGCTGGTTTTTTGAAGATCAACAAAATAGATAGACTGCTAGCCAGACTAATAAAGAGAGAAGAATCAAATAGATGCAATAAAAAATGATAAAGAGGATATCACCACTGATCCCACAGAAATACTAACTACCATCAGAGATTACTACAAACACTTCTATGCACGTAAACCAGTAAATCTAGAAGAAATGGATAAATTCCTGGACACTTACAGCTTCACAAGACTAAACCAGGAAGAAGTTGCATCCCTGAATAGACCAATAACAAGGTCTGAAGTTGAGGCAGCAATTAATACCATACCAAGCAAAAAAAGTCCCAGGACCAGACGGGTTCACAGCTAAATTCTACAAGACGTGCAAAGAGGAGATGGTACTATTCCTTCTGAAACTATTCCAAACAATACAAAAAGAGGGAATCCTCCCTAACTCATTTTATGAGACCAACATCATCCTGATACCAAAACCTGGCAGAGACACAACCAAAAAAGACAATTTCAAGCCAATATCCATGATGAACATTGATGCAAAAATCTTCAATAAAATACTGACAAACCGAATCCAGCAGCACATCAAAAAGCTTATCCACCACAATCAAGTAGGCTTCATCCTGAGGATGCAAGGCTGGTTCAACATACACACATCCATAAACATAATCCATCACATAAACAGAACCAAAGACAAAACCACATGATTATCTCAATAGATGCAGAGAAGGCCTCCCACAAAATCCAACAGCGCTTTATGCTAAAAAAAACTCTCAATAACCTAGGTATCAATGGAATGTATCTCAAAATAATAAAAGCTATTTACAACAAACCCACAGCCAATATCATACTGAATGGGCAAAAACTGGAAGCATTCCCTTTGAAAACTGGCACTAGACAAGGGTTCTCTCACCACTCCTATTCAATATAGTATTGGAAGCTCTGGCCAGAGCAATCAGGCAAGAAAAAGAAATAAAGGGTAATCAATTCGGAAGAGAGGAAATCAAATTGTCTCTATTTGCAGATGATGAATTGTATATTTAGAAGACCCCATCATCTCAGCCCAAAATTTCCTTAAGCCATAAGCACCTTCAGCAAAGTCTCAAGATACAAAATCAGTGTATGGCGAGATAACATTAGGAGAAATACCTGATGTAGGTGACGGGGGATGGATGGAGCAAACCACCATGGCATGTGTATACCTATGTAACAATCCTGCATGAGCTGCACGTGTACCCCAGAATTTAAAAGCATTAAGAACATAAAAATCCAAAAAAAAAAAACAAAAAAAAAAAAAACAAGACAGGCATGGGCAAAGATTTCATGATGAAGAGAAAGATACAAAATGCAATTGCAATAAAAGCATAAATTGACAGATGGGATGTAATTAAACTAAAGAGCTTCTGCACAACAAAAGAAACTAACAGAGTAAACAGACACCTACAGAAGGGGAGAAAAGTTTTGCAATCTATGCATCTGGCAAAGTTCTAATATCCAGCATCATAAGGAACTTAAATTTACAAGAAGAAAAAACAAACACCATTAAAAAGTGGGCAAAGGACAGTGAAAGGCATGTTTCAAAAGAAGACATACATGTGGCCAACAATCATGAAAAAAGGCTCAATATCACTGATTATTACAGAAATGCAAATCAAAACCACAATGGGATGTCATCTCACACCAGTCAGAATGGCCATTATTAAAAAGCTAAAAAAAAAAAAAAAAAAAAAAAAAAAAAAAGCAGATGCTGGCAAGGTTGTAGAGAAAAAGGAATGCTTTTACATTGCTGGTGGGAGTGTAAATTACTTCAACCATTGTAGAAGACAGTATGGAGATTTCTCAAAGTCCTACATAGACAGAACTACCATTCGACCCAGCAATCCCGTTACTAGGTACATACACTAAGGAATATAAATTGTTCTATTATGAAAGCACATTCACATGTATGTTCACTGCAGCACTATTTATTCTAACAATGACATGTAATTAACCTATATGCCCATCAATGGTAGACTGGACAAAGAAAATATGGTACATATATACCATGAAATACTACATAGCCATAAAAAAAAGAACAAGATCATGTCCTTTGCAGCAACATGGATGCAGCTGGAGGCCATTATTCTAAGCAAACTAACACAGGAACAGAAAACAAAACACTGTATATTCTCACTAATAAGTGGGAGCTCAATGATGAGAACACACGGACACAGAGGGAAACAACACACACTGGGGCCTGTTGCAGGGTACAGGGTGGGAGTAGAGAGAGGAAAATGACTAATGGGTACTGGGCTTAATACCTGGTTGATGAAATAATCTGTATGACAAACCCCCATGATACAAGTTTACCTGTGTAACAAATCTGCACATGTACCCCTGAACTTAAAAATTAAAAAAAAAACCCAAGAATTGAAACAACAAAATGTTTACCAGCGCTCTAGAAAAGCCAAAATTTTTATTGTAAAAAAACAGAGCAAAGATCAAGTATCGTAAATCATTTTGTTCACTACTACTTAGTGACCAAAAATAATATTTACAAAAAGGTTCTCTGAAATTTTCTATTGAGCGAAAAAGGATATAAACATGAATATACAGGTATCCCTCTGCATCTGTGGAGGACTAATTCCAGGATCTCCTGCGGATACCAAACTCCAGGGATGTTCACGTCCCTGACATAAAACGATGTAGTAATTGCATATGGCCTACACACATCCTCTCATATACTTTAAATCATCTCTAGATTACTTATAATACCCAATATAATGTAAATGCTATGTAAATAGTTGTTATACGATATTGTTGAGGGAACAATGACAAGAAAAACATCTATACATGTTCAGTATCGATACAACTTAAAAAAAAAATTTATGGGCCGGGTGCAGTGCCTCACATCTATAATCACAGCACTTTGGGAGGCCAGGGCAGGCGGATCACCTCAGGTCAGGAGTTCAAGACCAGTCTGGCCAACATGGTGAAACCCCATCCCTACTAAAAATACAAAAATTAGTCAGGCATGGTGGTGCATGCCTATAGTCCCAGCTACTCATTAGGCTGAGGCAGGAGAATGACTTGAACCTGGGAGGCAGAGGTTATAGTAATCCAAGATCGCACCACTACACTCCACCCTGGGTGACAGAGCAAGACTCCATCTCAAAGAACAAAACGAAATAAAACAAAAATTTTTATTTCCACAATGTGGAATCCATAGATATGGAGGGCTGACTATATATTAAAATATTAAGTCATGGGATCGGAGTGAATTTTACTTCCCTCTTTAAATGTCTCTACATTTTCTAAAATTAGTATGTCCTAAAAATTTGCAACTAGCAAGCTGAATTTTGAATATGTAATTGTTATATAGTGTTATGAGCATAATAAAGTAGTATATCCAAAGTGTAAGTGAAGAGTCAACAGAAAGCAAAAGCAATCAACTCTTTCAGTGATGGGGAAATAGAAAAGGTATCCCAGAAAATGTGACATCTGAGCCAATTTTTAATGAATAAATAGGAGAATTCCTCACTGTCAGGGGAACAACACATGCAAAGGCAGAAAGGAATGAAAAAGCAGTATGTTGTCTAAGAAGAACCACGAAGCAGCAGTGGAAACTGGTTTCCAATGACTAGTAAAGGAGTTTGAATTTTCATCTATCAGTGAAAAAAGCACTACTGACAGGGACACTACCAGCTGACATATACATGATGGTAGCTGCTCACTACTGGCTGTGCTGTTATTTTCCTTCATTTGCAGTAATACTACAGATATTATTGCTATAGTAATTACCATAGCATTTGTGTCAATACTTCCTTTTATGCTCTTATCATGTTATGTTACTCTGACTTTTAATATTTCTTTCCCAATGACCTCTCAATTTTGTAGAACTTGGTTTATACACAGAGATTTGCCAATAGCTGAAATTACTAAAGACGGATGTAAATTTAAGTTATAAAAAGATTTCATGAATGCATTTTAAGGGGTGGAATGGGCAAAGGTGGAATGGGCAAAGGCTGGCTCAAGGAAGCAAAAACTTTGCTCCAAATATTTAAGATGCACTTGGGCAAGAGATGAAAAGAATCAGATGGGAACATCAAACGCAAAGGTGCAGGTGGAAATAAAATAGTGATTTTGATCAAGAATAAAAGATCAACATTTCTAACCATAACGTGGGTAACAGTATAGAAAGTATGCTTAATTAAATGTGCACATGACCTGAAGCTATGGGCTAACTAATACATTAGACGGTAAAATCAGGATCTTAAAAGGCTGGAGATAAAATTTAACACGGAGTAAACTTAAGGTCTTGCAATTGAATTAAAATACAACTAAAGCACACAGGAAGGGGGAGACATGATTCAACAGTATACCTGAAAAAGACTCACGAGTTTTAGCTGACAGTAAACTCAAACATATAAATACTATGGCCTTGAAGAAAAGTTATATTGTGACAGAAGATTGCCTAACTGAAAGACAGAGGAAAGAGTCATGTTGTATTCAGAAACCATCAGAACACGCCCAGGTGAGTGTATTTACTTAAGAGAGATACTGACAAATAAGATTTTATTTAGATAAGAGAGACCATTCCTTAAACATCTTGTTAACTCAAGTGTTCAGGATGGTTCTAAAAACAGCAGTAAGATGAATTACAGGAAGCAGAAACAAAGAAGTAAAAGAGTGACTAAAAAATGAAAATAATCTTGTTCACAGGTTATACAAAACATTTTGAGGATAAACAAATACTGTCAGGTAATAGTTATTTGGTATAGTTCTGTGGTTTTAAAAATGGAGTAAATTATATACACGGCATGAGTAAAATTAGTAATAAATGCTAATTTTTAAAAATACCTTTTTATCTTTTGAATAAGAACAACTGTTATTCTTAAAGTGATATATTTTAACTACCTACTTTTCCTGACAATGACATTATCTTACCCAGTATGTGAGGAGTATACTTTTTGTTCCCATTTGTTTCCAGAAAATGCAATGTGTCTTGTGTTCATTATAACAACATGATCCCCACAGTCACCTAGATTTAAAAAGAAACAAGATTTTGTATGAAAAATCAAAACCTTAAGAAAAAGTGGCCTCGGTTATTTATAAAGCTTACCATAGTTCAAACAACATATTAAAAAAGAAAAAGCAAGTCACAGTGCAACATCAAAAATCCTTGAATAGATTTCTGTTACTTTTTAATATAACATCTAAGTACAGAGAGTTGGCTGGCCATTTGGAAAATCTCAACACTGGAAAGTAAAAGAAACTTAGTAAGAGTGCCAATAACAACAATACATCTTTTAAAGGCAAATTACTGTTATTCTTATTACTCTTCCAATTAATAATTACACTTCAGTAAAAATGTTTGTATTAAGTGCCTTTAAATGTCTGATATAAAATCTCCGTGAAAAAGAGCCGAGAAAATGAAAACAACATGTATATAGATATAAAAAAGTATGTTTTACCAATAGGTTAAATTGAAAACAAACATAAAATATTACAATTGATTATTGTTCTTTGCAAATTTAGAGAATAGACTGGTATGATTTTACTAACTACTGTGAAAAGGTTTCTTTCCAACCATGTTTAACAACAGTAAATTTAAACTGCTACTCTCAACTATGACTATACACAAACATATTTGACAGGACAGATGACCTGAAAATCAAAATATGTGTTATCTGCATTCATTTTCTATCCCTAATATTGGCTGTTCATTTAAAAACAAACTAAAAAGTCAACATGTACATTTTCAAATGACTGACTTACATGACAAAATCAAGTAATCAGAAACATTTATTATTCTACCAATAGAAAAAAATCAAGATATTCTAGAATCTCAAAAAACACTAAAAATAAGAAATACAAGTACAATAATATATGAAAACTAAAGATTCTAAGATTCTATGCAGAGCTCTAAACTTGAATGGCAGAATTTCCAGAGACAGTCATAGTCTATGTAGGAAAAGAATAAAGAAAAAAAATGAAGCAAGTGGGTTTTCATCACTAGAGTGAAAGGAAATTCAGAGATAAGAATGAAGGTTTGCTGTTAGTAGATGGAAAAGAATAGTCTGACAGTATTTAATTAAATGATTGAAGTTGCTAAGAGTGACACCCTGTTGGCCTCTGAGGCAGTTGGGCAAATGCAGCAGAAGAGGAAATAAAGAAGGTGAGAAGACAACTAGACAGCCTCAGAAAAAGCTGAGATTACTTTAGCTCACATTCAGGCATTTACAGCAGAAAAGGTAAGGCCCATTAAGATGCAGTGATTTGCAAAGGCTCACGTACCAGGTTACCTAACACCTGGTGCAGGCTCTTTCCATAACATCTATTCGGAGGAAAAAAATGAATCTTTAAACTTTCCACTAAAATGGAATTTATTTTTAAATTGTTCAGTTTTAAATATAGGTAAAGCATCTTGAGCCACTCAAAAAATATTTATAGAGAGCAAAAAAGATCTTTTAAGGGGCATTAGACAGAATGCCACAAAACAACTGAAAATCGTCTTCTTTCAGTTCTAAGGCATGCACATCTAATCTGGGAAAAATTATGCCAAATCTCCAATAATTTAATTCCAAGAGGCATCTCTCTACTAACTCTAAATAAAAACTAATCAGCAATTAAATATATGCTTTTTAACTGTTAATTACATTAACACAAAAGTGAGTATTATTCTAAGACTAACCCTGGATATAGAACAACTGTTTCTAATTTTCTATTAAGTTAAATACATATAGTTTCATTTTATAATTTTCAATTTAAAAATGCTCATTTAATATATATGTACCAAATGTAAATATATCATAGCTCTAGTGCTTGATCAAGAGATGTTCTGGAGAGACATTACGTTGAAAAAAAAGATTCGTAAGCAATTTTTAGAAATAGGAATTGTGAGCTTATTTATAAAAATTCTAAATGTTCTTTACCACAACCAGATGGTAAAAAGAAGTGGTAGGTATAATGCTTTAAGGAGGCCATGATATCATTCACGAATCAATCACGTATTCTTTTTTTTTTTTTCCTTTTTGAGACAGAGTCTCACTCTGCTGCCAGGCTGGAGTGCAGTGGCGCAATTTTGGATCACTGCAACCTCCGCCTCCTGGGTTCAAGCAATTCTCCTGCCTCAGCCTCCTGAGTAGCTGGGACTACAGGGGTGCGCCACCACGCCCAGGTAATTTTTGTGTTTTTAGTAGAGACAGGGTTTCACCATGTTGGCCAGGATGGTCTCAATTTGTTGACATTGTGATCCCCCTGCCTTGGCCCCCCAAAGTGCTAGGATTACAGGCATGAACCACCATGCCCAGCTGATCATGTATTCTTTTCTGCTAAATTCTAAGATCTCAGAAGTCTTTCTCAGCAAACTGCTCACAGGTTATAGTTATTTTGCCATCTTTGTACTTCCCCATGTACCAACTCCCCAGTTAGAGATTCAAGGAGACCTAGAGTGTAGGATAACATTTTGTAGCCTTATTTACTAATTTTTCCAACACCACTGTCTAGACCAGGTAAGCCATGCTATTTAAGTTGGTGCAAAAGTAACTGCGGTTTTTGCCACTGAAATGGCAAACTCTACTTTGTTTAGTATTTGTATAATTTTATTGGTCCAAGCACCCTGCTGCAGACTCCTAATTATAGATCCTTCATATAGAGTTACCAAAGTAAGTGCTTAAAAAATTCCCTAGTGTTCATTTTTAACTATGTTTGAGATATTCAGATTCCATACAAGGGCAGATTCAGATAGAAACACCAGTTCAGCTTGGTGGGAGTCTCCAGCTCTTCCAAATTTGCTTTACAATCCTTTTCCATTGATGAACAAATCCACTTGCTATGTATTACATACTTACTAATGCCAGGTACCATTCTTGATGCTGGGAATATAGCAATGAATGTAACTGAAAAACCTCTCTTCTTTTTATTTTTTTAAACTTTTATTTTAGATTCAGGGGTAAATGTACAGGTTTGTTATATAGGTAATGCATGTCATGGAGGTTTAATATACAGATTATTTTGTCACCCAGGCAATAAGCATAGTACCTGATAGGCAGTTTTTTTGATCCTCACCCTCCTCCCACCCTCCACCCTCAAGTAGCTGTTTGTTGTTCCCCTCGTGCCCGTGAGTACCCAATGTTTAACTCCCACTTATGAGTGATAACAGGCAGTATTTGGTTTTCTGTTCCTGTGTCAGTTTACTTAGGATAGTGGCCTCTAGCTCCATCCATGTTGCTGCAAAGAACATGTTCTCATTTTTTAATGGCTGCATAGTATTCCAAGGTGTATATGCACCACATTTTCTTTATCCAGTCTACTACTGACGGGCACTTAGGTTGATGCCTATCTGTGTTATTAGGAATAGGGCTAAAAGGAACATATGTGCATGCTTTAAGTTCTTTCAGAAAGCACCAAATTGCTTTCCAGAATGGCTGAACTCATTTGCACTCCCACCAGCGGTGTATAAGCATGTCTTTTTCTCTTCAGCCTTGCCAACATCTGTTAGTTTTTGACCTTTTAATGATAGCCATCCTGACTGGTGTGAGATGGTATCTCATTGTAGTTTTGATTTACATTTCTCTAATGATCAATTTAGGCATTTTTTCACAAGCTGTTGACTGCATATATATCTTCTTTTGAAAAATGTCTCTTTATGTATGTCCTTTGCCCATTATTTAATGGGGTTGTTTTTTGCTTCTAAATTTGTTTAGAGAAATTCTTCTTTTTAATAACTCTTATACTCTAGTTAAAAAGCCAGATAATAAACAAACAAATGGATATGCAATATGCCAGCAGCTGAAGAATATGGAAAGATAAAGAGTAATAGGGTGGAGGGATTATTAATTGGTACAGGTTTTTCATGAACTTAAGTTTTCATTTCTCTGGGATAATATCCAAGAGAAAACTGCTGTGCTCTATAGTAAGCTCATATCTAGTTTTAGAAGAAACTGCCATATTCTACTCCCGAGTTGCTGTAACCATGCTACATTTCTACCAGCAATGCATCTTCATCAGCATTTGTTGTTCCTATTTTTTATTTTAGCTATTTTGATAGTTGTGTAGTATTATCTCGCTGTGGTTTTAATTTGCACTTCCCTAATGGTCACTTACACTGAACATCTTTTCATGTGTTTATCTGTCATCTGTTCATGTATTCTGCCCATAGTCTAATTAGGTTGTTTGGTTTTTTACCGTTGAGTTTTGAAAGTTCTTTATACATTTTAGATATGTCTTTTGTTGATGATGTGGTTTGCAAATATTTCAGTCTATAGCTTGTTTTTTCCCTTTTATAGGGTTGAATCCTTCCTTATAATCTGTTTGCTTTAGCATAGTGATTTTTAAACTGCATGTGATTGAGTTATAGGCTTCTAAAAGAAGGTGACCCATGGCACAAGAATCCAGGTTCTTCTTCCTTTAACTAGGACCGTCCTGCTTTTGTATGGATCTCCTTTAAGATTTAGTTTGAGAAATGTTTCAAAAATAGCTATTCCAAATTAGTGATAAACGATGAAGTTTGGCTTTGGCCTTCATGTTTGTTTATAAGTTTGGAAGGACAAATGTCTAAATGGCTACTTTAGTGTTACTTTTGGCATCCCTGAACCTGTACATAGCCAAGGTGATGAATGATCAAATAGGTTATCATAAAATCTGCTGAATGTATAGATACTGTATCATGTAACAAGGCATATTGTTTAATATACTGACAATATCAATATACTCACTTCTAAAGGAGATACATAGTTTAGATATAACCTGAAGCAAAAATCTCCTTCAGTGCTTTGTGGGATGATATTCTAGGAGTGAGGTGAAGTATAAATGTACAATTTAGATTGCAAAATTAAAATGCTGTGATATTAACATCTGAAATACATTTTTTACCCTTAACTGAATAGGAAGAGAGAAAAATATGTTAGCTAAGCAACTTTAAAAAGAACATCATAAACTTATAAGGCAGAATACTACAGATTAAATTTAGATCATAAAGCTGATCTCTGTTGAATTGTTTGGTATGGTAGCATTCATGAACTGAGTGTAACTTTTATTTCATTCCAGGCAGAACAGAAATATTTTAACATAATCTAAAGATAATTTTAGCAAAGCTAAAGAAAGGTTTTCCTCTGTTTCCTTTAAATACTTCTGTAGTCCTCCTCAACAAACTAATCAGTTGGCAGTGAAAGGAGTAGAATCCGCATGGAGAGTAAGTCATATTCCACCAATCACCATGCATAACCTTTCTTCTGATTCATCAGAAACATATTCAAAAAGTTACTAAGTCTCAAATTCAAGAGGGCAGCTCTAATTAGAAGAAGGGATTCCTTTACTAGTTCTACGACCTTTCCACTATAGCCCACATTTTCCATAAAAAATAACCTTATAATGGAAAGTCGGTTTCCCTAACACTTCACAAACATCCATTTGACAAATAAGGTAGTTAAAATAGTGTATACATTATGTTCAGATACCTTATTTGTTAATTTTTACAATCATTTCTAGAACTATGATCATCTGCAATATTATTTTTCTGGGAAACTATGTCAATTTTCAAAAAAATATGTTACTGATTATGAGCCCATAACATGTGCTCAATGAATGCTTATTAAACCAATAAATGTTAGAATGAACTCTTAAAACACAACATATTTATAAATTGAAAATTGCTTGCAATTTAAGTTTTGATTTTAGCTACATCTTGTGGACAGGAGAAGTTTTGCTAATATGTTACATATTAAATACAGTGAAACATCCCCAGGCAAGGTGGCTCACATCTGTAATCCCGGCACTTTGGAGGCAGAGGTGAGTGGATAGCTTGAGCTCAGTAGTTTAAGACCGGCTTATGCAACATTGTAAAACCTCGTCTCTACAAAAACCACAAAAAAATTAGCTGGGCATGATGGTGCACGCCCATAGTCCCAGCTACCTGGGAGGCTGAGGTGGGAATATCACCTGAGCTCAGAAGGTGGAGGCTGCAGTGAGCTGTGATGGCCCCATTGCACTGCAGCCTGGGTGGCAGAGTAAGACTCTGTCTCAAAACATAGTGAAACAAAAATGCAATTCGGTCTTTAAAAAGTAAGTTTCTACTTTCACAGAAACCTAATATGCAGCCACAACAACTCTTTTGGTATCCTAGCAGAATAACTATTCATCCATATGTAAGGTACGTTTTTGCAATGATGATCTGGGAAGCAGAACTTTGAGTGGACAGATAGTCCTATATTTGGAGATGGAAATTAGGTGACTGCTACTAATTGCACTTTCCCTCAAATTTTGCATTATTTGCATTTCTGCAAAGACAACCTAAGAGATCTCTTTTATTATCTTCTGATGCCATTGCTAAGGAAAAAAGAAGCAGGAAAACTCAGTACAAGTGGTTAAGAATCACCAGGCTGAAGTGGAAAGGGGAATTTCCTACATAGGGAGACAGGTGCATAAGTCTGAGTCCCAGTTCTACTTTAATATGGCTGAATAGCAATGAAATCCTGATTTTAGTTTACTTGACTGTCAATGAAGAGATGAGGTGGTTAAACAAAATATCTAAAGCCCTAAGGAATTAAACAACTCTACAGGTAATTCTATGACTATTTTTCTGGTCTGTCCAAAATTTTTTTTAAAGTAAACAGGTTTATAAGTGAAAGTTTAAGTCTCCTGATCACTATTTACTTTCAAAATACAGTTAATCTCATTATTCATAGATTCCATATTTACAAATTTGCCTACTTGTTAAAATTTATAAGTTACCCCAAAATCAATACTTGTAGTGCTTTTGCAGTCATTCATGGAAATGCTCAGAGTAGAAATAAATTTGAGTTACTTAATGTACATGTTCCCGGCTGAGACTGAACAAGGCAATGCTCTGCCTTTTTTCACCTCTCAAACAATAAACAAGCATCCTTTTCATTTTGCATGTAGTGGTACGTTTCTGACATCTGTGTACTTTTTCTTAGTGACTTCAGTGTTTGAAATATCCCCCAAGCTTAGTATACTGGAGTAGTATGTAGTGTTCCTAAATACAAGAAGTGTTCCTAAATATAAGGCTGTGATGTTACCTTATAGAGATAATATGTGTGTTAGATAAGCTTGTTCAGGTATGAGTTATTGTGCTGCTAGTCACGACTTCAGTGTTAAGATAGCTTTAAATAGAAACACATATAAAACAAGGTTATGTATTGACTGGTTGATGAAAATGCTGTGATCAGAGGTTCAGAAGAACCTAACTCTGTATTTCCCCCAGAAGCAATGGTTCAGTATCCACTAATCCAGTGTTCATAGGATAACTATAGGGAACAAGAACTGACTACGGACAAAACATCTGTATGAAAGTGTCATTCTACAAATTATTTCTGGCAAGTATCTATTACGGACCAGACATTGTACTGGGTGCTTGAAAAACAAAGATTAACAAGATAAACCTCAGATTCATATTCTATACTCACAGATTACAGAGTATGGGCTTATCTATAGATTCAATATTATCCCCATCAAGCTACTACTGATTTTCTTCACAGGATTGAAAAAAGAAAAAAAAAAAAAAAACATTAAATTTCATATGGAACAAAAAACGAGCCCATATAGCCAAAACAATTCTAAGTAAAAAACAAAAACAAAAACAAAAAAACAAAGCTGGAGGCATTATGCTGCCTGACTTCAAACCACACTACAAGGCTTCAGTAATCAAAACAGCATGGTACTGATACCAAAACAGATATATAGACCAATGGAACAGAACAGAGGCCTCAGAAATAATGCTACACATCTACAGCCATCTGATCTTTGACAAACCTGACAAACACAAGCAACGGGGAAAGGAGTCTCTATTCAATTACAGGTGTTGGGAAAACTGGCTAGCCACATACAGAAAGCTGAAACTGGATCCCTTCCTTATACCTTACATAAAAATTAACTCAAGATGGATTAAAGATTTAAACGTAAGACCTAAAACCATAAAAACCCTATGAAGAAAACCTAGGCAATACCATTCAGGATATAGGCCAGGGCAAAGACTTCATGACTAAACACTAAAAGCAATGGCAACAATAGCCAAAATAGACAAATGGGATCTGATTAAACTAAAGAGCTTTTGCACAGCAAAAGAAACTATCATTAGAGTGAACAGACAACTTACAGAATGGGATAAAATTTCTGCAGTCTACCCATTTGACAAAGGGCTAATATCCAGAATCTATAAGGAACCTAAATTTATAGGAAAAAAAATACCAACAACTCCATCAAAAAGCGGGCAAAGGATATGAACAGACACTTTTCAAAAGGAGACATTTATGCAGCCAACAAACATATGAAAAACAGCTCATCATCACTGGTCATTAGAGAAATGCAAATCAAAACCACAATGAGATACTATCTCACACCAGTTAGAATGGTAATCATTAAAAAGTCAGGAGACAACAGATGCTGGAGAGGATGTGGAGAAATAGGAACGCTTTTACACTGTTGGTGGGAGTGTAATTTAGTTCAACCATTGTGGAAGACAGTGTGGTGATTCCTCAAGGATCTAAAAACAGAAATACCATTTGACTCAGCAATCCCATAACTGGGTATATACCCAAAGAATTATAAATCATTCTATTATAAAGACACATGCACACGTATGTTTACTGCGGCACTGTTCACAATAGCAAAGACCTGGAACCAACCCAAATGCCCATCAGTGATAGGCTGGATAAAGAAAATATGGCACATATACACCATGGAATACTATGCAGCCATAAAAAAGGATGAGTTCATGTCCTTTGCAGGGACATGAATGAAGCCAGAAACCATCATTCTCAACAAACCAACATGGGAACAGAAAACCAAACACTGCATGTTCTCACTCATAACTGGATGCTGAACAATGAAAACACATGGACACAGGGAGGGAAACATCACACACCGGGGCCTGTCGGGGGGTTGAGGGATAGGGGAAGGATAGCATTAGGAGTAATACCTAATGTAGATGAGGGGTTGATGTTTCAGTAAACCACCATGGCATGTGCATACCTATGTAACAAACCTGCATGTTCTGTACATGTACCCCAGAACTTAAAGTACAATTTAAGAAAAGGAAAGAAACTTTCATCAGCTGGAGAAAAAAGGTTTGAGCATCAAGTATAAGAAATTGAAAAAGTCATAAATCCTTGCTCTTGCCCAAATCAAACCATTTGGAATACTCTTCCTCTTAGCTCCATAGATCCAAAAATCTGACTTAGCTCCAATGCCAGTGCCCTGACTAAAAGTATTTCCTTCATTTTCACAACTGGGATTCGTAAATGCAGGCATTTACTTAACCAACATTTCTTACATTTCAACTAGGTGTCAAGCACTATTACAGGTACTGGGGATACAGTTGTGTACAAAATAAGCAAAATTTAATGTGCTCTTGGAACTTAGTCTAGTGAAGGAAGGCAGATAACAAACAGATACTAACACAACATTTCAGGTGATACATGAATGTTATTTTTTTTTTTAAAAGCAAGGTAAAGGTATACAGAGTGAAAGGGTGAGCAGAGGAATCAGGGAAGGCATCTCTCAGAAAATAAATGCCTGAGCAGAAATCTGAAAGATGTGAAGAAAAAAGCTATGCAGATATCTGGGAAAGGATATCTAGGCAGAGGGAACAATGTGTCTGGGCGCGCTGGCGCGTGACTGTAATCACAGCACTTTGGGAGGCCAAGATGGGCAGATCACCTGCGGTCAGGAGTTTGAGACCAGCCTGGCAACATGGTGAAACCCCATCTCTACTAAAAATACAACCTTAGTCGGGGTTAGTGGCATACGCCTGAATCCTGGCTTCTCAGGAGGCTGAGGCAGGAGAAATGCCTGAACCCAGGAGGTGGAGGCTGCAGTGAGCTGAGACTGGGCCACTGCATTCCAGCCTGAGCAACAGAGTGAGACCCCCGTCTCAAAAAAAAAAAAGTAAAGCCATAGGGCAAAAATGTGCTCAGCAGGCAAGTTAATGGAACAGCATAGGCCTGGGTAGACTGATTGACAGAAATAAATAAATAAATAAATAAAGGAAATAAAGTCAGAAAGGTAACTGGGACCATATTATTTAGGTCCTTGTAGGACACACAGAAATTTCATTTGGAGTAGATAACTTTAGTTGATCTATGGAAAAAACATTACATGGAGGCAACAGCAGAAGAAAACAAGATCACAGTGAGGCAGTTTTTGGAATAAAACAGGATAGAGTACAGCAGTTTAAAATCAGAGTAGAGGGAGAGATGATGACAGGTGCCAGAGTTCAGATATCTTTTTTTCTAATATATTTTTAAATTATGTGTGCGTGTGTGTGTGTACTTTTTAAATTGTTTTGGTTTAACAAAGAGGAGTTGCAGATGAGGCAAAGGCTTCAAACAAGAGCAACTAAAATAACAGAGATGCTATTAGTTGAGACAGGGAAAACTGGGAAGGAACAGGTTGGTTTGGGTGAAGCAGACAGGAAGCAAGACATCTCCAAATGGACTTACTCATTGGAGATGTCTACTAGACATCAGAAGAATTTGCTGAATAGAAATTTGTGTATGTGAGTCTAGAATACAGGGAAGGGGTTAAATTTGGGAGGCATTAGCATAAAGATGACTTTCAGATACAGGAGACAAAATGCAATCATCTAAGGCATAAGAAGAGGTTCAGGAATGGGCCCTGAGGCACTTCCAGTTTTCGGTGAGAAGGGCATTTGAGTTTAGAAAGCTGAGGATAGCCAAGGATACTAAGAAAGGGAGAAGAAAGAGAGATCAGTATCCTGGGAAACAAGCAAAGAATGTGTTTCAAGAAGAAAATTCTCTACATGAAAATTAGCCTGGACTCCTCACGACAAGAAAATAAAAGGATTATTCTAGATCAAGAGACTCAAGGAACATAACAACTAAAGAATACATAAAGCTAGGTTGCATCCTGGTTCAAAAAAATAACAGCTGTAAGGATGAACATTAGATCATCTAATTAAAGTACTGTTTATTTTCTTACGTGTGCCAGTGGCATTCTGGTTATACAGAGAGTAACTTTATTTTTAGGATATGTACGCTGTAGTATTTTGGGGGAATTATAATGGCATTTGCAACTTATTTTCAAATGGTTGAATAAAAAATACAGGATAAAATGTTAACTGCATTTAGATGGAGAGTATAAAGAAATGCACTGTACTATTCTTTCACCTTTTCTGATCATTTGAAACCTTTTATAATCATAGTAAGAAAAAAGCAAAGGACAAACAACTCAGTGAAAGAACTGGCAAAAGACATGCAGAGCCATTTCACAGAAGAGGAAGCCATTAAAGGCCAATAAATGAAAAGATACTCAGCCAGCCAAATTTGTCATCAGGAAAATGCAAATTGAAATCACAAAGCAAGCATTTTACATCTACCAGAATAGTCAAAATTAAAAATAATGAACATATCAAGTGATATTGAAGATGAGGAGTCATGGAAACTCTTGCACGCTACTGGCATGATAAAGACTCAATAGTTTCTATGCACCTTAAAACCCAGTCATTCCTAACCTTTAGGCATATCTTGGAAAAATTCTTCCATGTGTACTAGTAAAATGGCACAAGAATATTGATAGCAACATTAACGTAATATAAGACACAACAGCAAAAAAACTGGAAACAAACCAATGCTGAGTGTATGGGTATTCATTTCATCATTATCATCGTTACTATGGTTAATTTTCTTTAAAATATACATATATTTGGGCCCGGCGCAGTGGCTCACACCTGTAATCCCAGCACTTTGGGAGCCCAAGGCGGGCAGACCACGAGGTCAAGAGATCGAGACCATCCTGGCCAACATGATGAAACCCCATCTCTACTAAAATACAAAAATTAGCTGGGTGTGGTGGCGCACACCCGTAGTCCCAGCTACTCAGGAAGGCTGAGGCAGGAGAATTGCTTGAACCCGGGAGGCAGAGGTTGCAGTAAGCCGAGATTGTGTCACTGCACATCAGCCTGGTGCTTGGTGACAGAGCAAGACTCTGTCTCAAAAATAAAATACACACACACACACACACACACACACACACACACACATTAATATATACACACCTTTGTGTGTTTAATATATCGCACAGTGAAAGTTAAATAAAAATGTGATCAATTATAGCAAATGCTGTTGACAAGTCAAGCAGTATGAGGACTAAAAACTGGCATGTGGATCTGGCCATGAAGTGCTGAGGGCAATGAAATCCACAAAAACTGTCAGCAGAAATCTTCTAGAATGAAAACAACTTTTTAAATTTTATTTTGGAAAAAGGATACAGAAAAGCAAGTCTATTAATCTTATTAGTGAAAATAAGCTTCCCATATCTAGCTAGCACCATATATTTTTCCAGCGGAAATGAATTTTTAGAAGAGAGGGCAAAATTATTTCCCTTAAAAACTCTTTACATGCAGTTCATCATGTGAAAAGACATGTATAAGAGTGAAAGTTTAAGTCATGGTGCAAATCAGGTTATTTCTGAGCATGAAGAGGGGCTACTAATAATTTTGCTGGCAGTGGCATAAAATAGGCTGGTTCTGGGTAAACTGATTCATATGGTTTTCCCGTGAATAAGCCAAATTCAGTTGAAGGCACCAGTATGTTTTCAGCAAGAATGGAACACAGGATTCTCAGGAAAAATAAAAAGGGTCCTTAAACTCAGTCCTGTAAAACTTCATCAATATTCTATGCCAGCATAGAAACTACAGTTGTTAATGACAGGTCTAAAATAATACTTACTCAGTTCATGGTACACAGGTTTATGTAATCCCTGAAGTCTCATTGATGCCATAGCGGCAAGTTTGCCAGGTGGCTGCATTTTCCCATCTAAGAGATACCATATTCTAGCAAAAGTGGCCCATTGCTTGAAAAAAAAAAAAAAA